>NC_139989.1:53601450-53868950 GCF_964263955.1 Coregonus lavaretus | reverse complement strand
CACATGCATACGTGCAGACAAGCACGGACACAAACACACACTCTCTCACACAAACACACACGTAATATTTTCTTACATGCCTCTCAACTCATTATAGTCACTCTGTTCCTTTACACAGCAAACACTGCTGCTGACGATGTTTGCTTGGAGAGCTTGTTATCCAAGTTTTCCCCACAAAAGTTTGTGTGTGTGTGTGTCAGGTCACAGGGTGTTTGTGTTCTTCATCTCTGTTCAATAAAAGCTGAGAGAGCATCAGTTCCCACAGTAGTTGGAGGTCAACTCTGCTCTAGTCCTCCATCTATCCGCCTCTCTCTTCCTCTCCCTTCGCATCACTTCATTCTCTGTCATTCTCACATCCCTTTCTCTCTACTCATCTCTCTCTCACACAAACTCCTCCTCTGTCTCTCTTCTTCCATTGGGGTTACACTATCCATTTCTCCTGGGATTATAAGAGGGTGGAGATAGAGAGTGACTGAGAATGAAGTACAGTAAATACTTTACAGGTAATGTTCTGTTTCTGATAAGAGAGAGAGAGAGAGAGAGAGAGAGAGAGAGAGAGAGAGAGAGAGAGAGAGAGAGAGAGAGAGAGAGAGAGAGAGAGAGAGAGAGAGAGAGTGACAGACAGAGAGAGTGTGACAGACAGCGAGAGTGTGTGACAGTGAAACATCTTGCCAACTGTGGGCAGCTGAGCTTCTCTGAGCGCTGGCCCTGTCACACTGACATTTCCCCAAGGAGGGCAGGACAGAAAGGCTGTGTACATGTGGCTCTCTCTTCTCTCTCTCTCTCTCCTCTCTCTATCCTTCCTCTCTCGCACCCCTCTCTCCCCTCCCTTCCTGACTCTATCCTTCCTCTCTCGCACCCCTCTCTCCCCTCCCTTTCTGTTGCTGATCACATTGTGTTCTAACTTTGTATTAGGTGAGGTGATTCAGTCTTATGAATGACAGTGGTCTGAGTGTTTATTGTGTAAGCCTGTACATACAGTGGGGAAAAAAAAGTATTTAGTCAGCCACCAATTGTGCAAGTTCTTCCACTTAAAAAGATGAGAGGCCTGTAATTTTCATCATAGGTACACGTGAACTATGACAGACAAATTGAGAAAAAAAATTCCAGAAAATCACATTGTAGGATTTTTTATGAATTTATTTGCAAATTATGGTGGAAAATAAGTATTTGGTCAACTACAAACAAGCAAGATTTCTGGCTCTCACAGACCTGTAACTTCTTCTTTAAGATGCTCCTCTGTCCTCCACTCGTTACCTGTATTAATGGCACCTGTTTGAACTTGTTATCAGTATAAAAGACACCTGTCCACAACCTCAAACAGTCACACTCCAAACTCCACTATGGCCAAGACCAAAGAGCTATCAAAGGACGCCAGAAACAAAATTGTAGACCTGCACCAGGCTGGGAAGACTGAATCTGCAATAGGAAAGCAGCTTGGTTTGAAGAAATCAACTGTGGGAGCAATTATTAGGAAATGGAAGACATACAAGACCACTGATAATCTCCCTCGATCTGGGGCTCCACGCAAGATCTCACCCCGTGGGGTCAAAATGATCACAAGAACGGTGAGCAAAAATCCCAGAACCACACGAGGGGACCTAGTGAATGACCTGCAGAGAGCTGGGACCAAAGTAACAAAGCCTACCATCAGTAACACACTACGCCGCCAGGGACTCAAATCCTGCAGTGCCAGACGTGTCCCCCTGCTTAAGCCAGTACATGTCCAGGCCCGTCTGAAGTTTGCTAGAGTGCATTTGGATGATCCAGAAGAGGATTGGGAGAATATCATATGGTCAGATGAAACCAAAATATAACTTTTTGGTAAAAACTCAACTCGTCGTGTTTGGAGGACAAAGAATGCTGAGTTGCATCCAAAGAACACCATACCTACTGTGAAGCATGGGGGTGGAAACATCATGCTTTGGGGCTGTTTTTCTGCAAAGGGACCAGGACGACTGATCCGTGTAAAGGAAAGAATGAATGGGGCCATGTATCGTGAGATTTTGAGTGAAAACCTCCTTTCATCAGCAAGGGCATTGAAGATGAAACGTGGCTGGGTCTTTCAGCATGACAATGATCCCAAACACACCACCCGGGCAACGAAGGAGTGGCTTCGTAAGAAGCATTTCAAGGTCCTGGAGTGGCCTAGCCAGTCTCCAGATCTCAACCCCATAGAAAATCTTTGGAGGGAGTTGAAAGTCTGTGTTGCCCAGTGACAGCCCCAAAACATCACTGCTCTAGAGGAGATCTGCATGGAGGAATGGGCCAAAATACCAGCAACAGTGTGTGAAAACCTTGTGAAGACTTACAGAAAACGTTTGACCTGTGTCATTGCCAACAAAGGGTATATAACAAAGTATTGAGAAACTTTTGTTATTGACCAAATACTTATTTTCTACCATAATTTGCAAATAAATTCATAAAAAATCCTACCATGTGATTTTCTGGATTTTTTTTTCTCAATTTGTCTGTCATAGTTGACGTGTACCTATGATGAAAATTACAGGCCTCTCTCATCTTTTTAAGTGGGAGAACTTGCACAATTGGTGGCTGACTAAATACTTTTTTTCCCCACTGTAGAGTGAGTTAGTCCTGTTTGTTATTTTGGTGAGTCAGAGAGGTTGAGGTTTTTTCTCATCCTGAGTGCCCACCTGCTTTCCTTTCTCTGAACCAGACCATCACAATGGAAGCTTTTAGTCAGGAGGACAAGTGGCCCATCTGTGTGTGTGTGTGGAGGGGACTACCTGGCCACTCAAAGCAGTCAATCAGGGTGCTCACAGCTGCTCTCAGCAAGTGAATGATTCAATAAGGGCTGAAAAGAGTGGGGCACACACACACACAGTGTAACCCTTTTCTAATACTACTAGGCTCTAATTTCAATGCAATCAATATTTGAGCATTTTATCAAATCAAATGCAATGAATATTGCCTAATCATGTCATATCAAAACATCATAACTCAATCTACAGTATCTGTAGCTTCAATCGATCAAATACAGTGTGTTGAATTAAATTTGAGCCTGACACAGAAACAATCATCTAACTCAGTGAAGAAAAACAGAGAAGCCAACACAGTGTCATCATTTTTAATTACAAATGTATTGCAAATATAGAAATAGATCTTTTGTACAGAAATTGTGAGGATAAAACTTGAATGTTGTCATCAGCAACATAAGAAGAAGAGAGAGAGTAATACAATGATTTATCTTCAAACCACAATATCTCTATCACCCTTAGGACCTCACTTTGGCAAAGTGAAGGAAGGAGAAGAACACTAGAGATATTAGAGATCACTGGCAGTGTTTAGAACCATTGATACTGTGGTTAGAACAGTTTAGTCTGACCATGACTGGTTAAACACGGTTGAGGGCAGTTCCATCTGATGTCCAGTCAGGTAAGGGATTTAATTGTTTTCCTATGGAGAAAATCCATGTTCAATTTATTTCTGTTGGATTGGATTTGGAATTTCTCCAGTGGAATTCAATGACCCAAATGACCCTAAACCATGACCACTTCAACCATATGACCTGTTAGACCATGATGACCTGTTAGACCACGAGATGTTAAACCATGTCACTGTAAAGTAATAGAACAAGAGGACAGCTTTAAGACCCAGCACACATTGTCAGTACTCGGAGTACACAATGTCTTGTTGATAATGTTTGGGTTGCTATGGAAAAAACCTTCAAAAAGGAAAAAAACTAAAATCACTGAAATAGTAAAGAGATAAAAAGAGCGAGAATAATTCAAAACCTAAAATAAACATGCACTCTCGCTAAAAATAAGTACTGTATTTGTCTCGTATTTGTGTTCTAAATATACCTTCAGCGTTTACGGAGGTCAGACAGTCGCCCTATCTTCAGTATTAAAGAGCCACAGTTCTTAAGCCAAGTCAGCGCCGCAGGAAGTGACATTGCAGGGTGAATGACATCACGCAGTGGCAGCCAATCATAACTGGATAACACATCAGGCAGGGGCTTAGTGAACTGGGAGAAACATTCAGAGCGTTGTTAATAGAAACCTAATTACATAGAATGGGACACCATTTTCTTCTTCACAGTACACATTATAGAAAGCTGTGTTCCATTCTTTTCAATACATTTCAACCTGCAGTGTTTCTATCAGAAGCTGGTCTTCACTCTGGGAGCGCTCAGAGAGAGCTAAATTGTGATTGGCTCTTCTGTCTAACCACCTCATTCTGCCCGTTAAAGACCTGGAGCATCTCCATCCAGCGCTCCGATCGATCCCGGACATTTAATTTCCTGAATGAGGTGAGAATGGTGCTCCTGCCTGGCCCTATATCCGAGGACCGCCGCCGGTGTTCCGAAGCCTCTGAGCTTATCCCTCTGCCAAGAACTATCCTAACATATCCTGCTGGCATCAGGCATACCGCTGTATCAGATTATGTATTCGGAATGCCAACCAGTCAACCTGGTGTCTATGAGCACAGAGAGCATTAGCATCGATTGGAATGCTGCCATCGCTGCTGCTACTGTTGAATGTGCCCTGCCAGCAAACAAACAGGGTTTCTCCACTGGAGCTGCAGGGGCGGTTACTGTGGACACCATAGATTAGCTTACAGAGCTAATGGACTATTTACTGATCTGATTAGCATAGTGATTTATTTCAACTTATAAAACAAGATGAGAAAAAATAAGAAACCTGCACACTTACAAAACAACAAAACAACCAAACAAAATGGCCACCGGGCATGAAATAGCGGTTCTGCTGAGCTAGCAAACACCCAGTCAAGAGGTTAATTCGTTTCATTTGTCTGTGTAATTGATGCGGGACAGCCTCTTATGTTTTTGCCACAGGTTCACCCTTATAGATAGATCCGCTGTGTAGAAATGTAAACATGTTTGAGTTATGGCCTGCTGTCACAGTGAGGAGATAATGGGGAGTTGGACCAGCGAGCTAACACGTCATTGACTCACGGCCAAGAAATGAAATGCACTCAAATCCCTCTGCTCCTGTTCTGCTCTGGCTGCTCACACCACTAACGACAGACTCAGGATCAGCTCTAAGACTACTACTCCCTGTGGTTACATTTACCTGGAGCCATGACCATGGGAAGAGATCACCTTAGTGTATTGAGCCTGCATGTAGAACATGCCTGTAGATCTAATAGCTGAGCAAGCACGGCGTGGGGTGAGTGGGAGGGGAGAGGACGCTGTATTGATTTCCCCATGACTCATAATGGATGAATGAGGATTGACAGACTAATACCCTAATAGGACCCTAATGTTTCAATGGTCTGCCTAACCTTTCTCATGTGCAGAGGGTATGTGTGTGTGTGTGTGTGGTGTGTGGTGTGTGTGGGCACACGCTTGCATCTCCTTAGTAAACACACCCTCTCTCAAGCACACACATTGCTACTGTAATCATAGATAATCACAACAGAAGCAGTGTTTGTGCTTGAAGAAAGGGGGATGGTGAGAATAATCAGTGTAATAGAGAGAAAGAGAGAACATTGCAGCTTTCCAAACAAATGGATGTTAACAACCCACAGGCTTGAAGGTTTTTTCCATAGCACACAACTCAACCAGCCTCTGGCCAGAAACAATACGATAAATATAGCAATGCTAACTACAGTCAGTAGAAAATACATTAGGCTGAAACTTAAAACCAGAAAGCCCGATAAAGATGAATGCAACTATTCAACATCAGAGAGATTTAAAAAGAAAGCCAACCTTAACCTAAATCTTAGAAATTAGTTTGACAAATACTGTATTTCAGTCCCTACGGTTTTGTTTGTTTTCAACATACATCCACTCGTTAAACACAACAATATATTTATTCTCTTAAAAAATACAGGAAATCATGCAAATATAACTTTGTTTCTTTGTTTAAATTCACTTGTTAAATTTCTCTATTCTTTAAACTCTTTAGGACATAGATAATCAAGTACTTAAAACTGTCGTCCCTTGATCCCGAAACCCCACCCCGAACAGAAGAAACAACCCACCAAAAAGAAACACACAGACAGATCAAGCTCAGAAGACAAAAAGCCATAGAATCATATTATTTTTCCAAATCTTTTTTTTTACAGTCAGTACAAAATTCACAGATATTTCACAGATTCTTTTAAATCCATACCTTCTCTTTGGGAACCAAACCTTAGAAAAATTTAATTTATATACACTACCAGTCAAAAGATTGGACACACCTACTCATTCAAGGGTTTTTCTTTATTTTTACTATTTTTAACATTGTAGAATAAAAGTGAAGACATCAAAACGATGAAATAACACATATGGAATCATGTCGTAAACAAAAAAGTGTTAAACAAATCAAAATATTTTTATATTTGAGATTCTTCAAATAGCCACCCTTTGCCTTGATGACAGCTTTGCACACTCTTGGCATTCTCTCAACCAGCTTCACCTGGAATGCTTTTCCAACAGTCTTGAAAGAGGTCCCACATATGCTGAGCACTTGTTGGCTGCTTTTCCTTCACTCTGTGGCCCGACTCATCCCAAACCATCTCAATTGGGTTGAGGTTGAGGGATTGTGGAGACCAGGTCATCTGATGCAACACTCCATCACTCTCCTTCTTGGTAAAATAGCCCTTACACAGCCTGGATGTCAATGTCCTGTTTAAAAACAAATGATAGTCCCACTAAGCCCAAACCAGATGGGATGGCATATCGCTGTAGAATGCTGTGGTAGCCATGCTGGTTAAGTGTGCCTTGAATTCTAAATACATCACAGACAGTGTCACTAGCAAAGCACCCCCACACCATAACACCACCTCCTCCATGCTTTACTGTGGGAAATACACATGCAGAGATTATCCGTTCACCCACACCGCGTCTCACAAAGACACGGCAGTTGGAACCAAAAATCTCCAATTTGGACTCCAGACCAAAGGAGAAATTTCCACCGGTCTAGTATCCATTGCTCGTGTTTCTTGGCCCAAGCAGGTCTCTTCTTCTTATTGGTGTCCTTTCAGTAATTCGACCATGAAGGACTGAGTCACACAGTCCCCTCTGAACAGTTGATGTTGAGATGTGTCTGTTACTTGAACTCTGTGAAGCATTTATTTGGGCTGCAATATCTGAGGCTGGTAACTCTAATGAACTTATCCTCTGCAGCAGAGGTAACTCTGGGTCTTCCATTCCTGTGGTGGTCCTCATGAGACCCAGTTTCATCATAGCGCTTGATGGTTTTTGCGACTGCACTTGAAGAAAATTTGAAAAGTTATTGAAATGTTCCGTATTGACTGACCTCCATGTCTTAAAGTAATGATGGACTGTTGTTTGTCTTTGCTTATTTGAGCTATTCTTGCCATAATATGGACTTGGTCTTTTACCAAATAGGGCTATCTTCTGTATACCCCCCCTACCTTGTCACAACACAACTGATTGGCTCAAACGCATTAAGGAAAGAAATAACACAAATTAACTTTTAAGAAGGCACACCTGTTAATTGAAATGCATTCCAGGTGACTACCTCATGAAGCTGGTTGAGAGAATGCCAAGAGTGTGCAAAGCTGTCATCAAGGCAAAGGGTGGCTATTTGAAGAATCTCAAATATATAATATATTTTGACTTGTTTAACACTTTTTTGGTTACTACATAATTCCATTTGTGTTATTTCATAGTTTTGATGTCTTCACTGTTATTCTATAATGTAGAAAATAGTACAAATTAAGAAAAGCCCTGGAATGAGTAGGTGTGTCCAAACCTTTGACTGGTACTGTATGTGCACATGGAGAAAACAAATCATTTTTTATGTTATCATCATAATAAATTATACAAGATAATTGTCTTGGACATTCCTGAGCCTTGATTTGGGACAGGTATAAAAGCTCTGTGTAGTGCTCTCCTGCTCATGGATCTGAACAAGCAACCCTGCAGTGTAGGGCCTTCTGTGCCATAGCGATTCAGACCTCTTGGCAGAGGCCTAGCATGCTTCCATACAGGGGCTACAAAGTATAAACAGTATAACTGGGTGCCCAACCAGACAGATAGTAAAGAAGAATATAATCATAAACATATTTGACAATTAATCAAATCCTGGCTGTGATAATTGTTGCTCAGACAGTTGATGTGAACTCCTGACCCTCACTTGCCAAGGACTTCGGTCTATTATTTGACAGGCTAGACAAACTAATCAGGCATCTGCAAAACTTTGCCAAGAAAGATCTTTCTGATAATATAACAGAGTTATCGGTCTTATCAATCTTGCGTCGTTAATATCCTCTTTTAAACAAGGAACACTGCCAAAATCAAAACCATATCCATTCTCTGTTCCCCCCATCCCACAAGCAACGCTACTCCGAAAAGGATAACATAATTATCAAACTGAACTAAGCTCAACTCTCAGTATGAAGACGCCCAGCCTACAAAGACTCCCACACAGCCATGTGAGCTATAGCTCAGAATAGCACTGTGGAGGCAGAAACAGTGCTAGTGTGGTTGTTGTTCCTATACAAGTTGTCCAACTACAGACTTCTTAGCAACCACACGTGTCAGACACAAACAGTTGAAGCTCAGTAATGATACAGACCTCTATTTGTTCAGTTTGTACTGAAGACATTCAGCCTGAAAGGCAGAGTGAGAGGGATGGTTTTCATTTAAAGGACAAATGTAAGAAAAGAGAGTGTTGTTTGTTGCCTTGCAAAATGAACATTTCATGAAGTAGTAGTACTTTTTTCCATGGCACATCCTTGAACAAATCAAACCGATTATTCCCCATCATGGACTAATGTTGGAATTAACCCTATCATGATAACAAAACCATTTAACTCTTTAGGCTGGTTATAATAACAGTGACATCAGCCATTATGCTGATGGCCTAAAGCATTTTAGGATCCTCAGTTGGACCTCAGGGAAGCCAGTGTCATGGTTAACAATGGAGCCCAGGCTAAGATAAGTCTGAAATGAGGCCTGCTATTGTCTGAGGATAATTATGATGGAGTAGATAGGAGAAAGCTAGTGGGAACGTGAGCAGGATTTTACTATCTGTTCTCAGACCTGTTCTATACCAGAGAGGCGTGCCAATGATTCTGAGTAGCCTCTGTTCTGTAGTGCTGTCCTCTTCCCACGCCTCTCTCTCTCTGTGTGTGTGTTCAGTATTCTGTTGGTCCATGTAAGCAGTCAGTTGACAGATTCCTGATCAAAGTTGTTAGAGGCTTCCTGCTGAGGCTCTGGGATCATCTCCCCTCTAGAGAGTACTTGTTTCTGGAAATACTTCTTTCCGTCTCTCCCTCTCTGAAGAGCCCATCATTACCTGCTGTTCAGGACATGGCTCACTTCTGTTTAATCATTCTCTCTCTCTCTCTCTCTCTCTCTCTCTCTCTCTCTCTCTCTCTCTCTCTCTCTCTCTCTCTCTCTCTCTCTGTCTGTCTGCACCTCTCTCTCTCTCTCTCTCTCTCTCTCTCTCTCTCTCTCTCTCTCTCTCTCTCTCTCTCTCTCTCTCTCTCTCTCTCTCTCTCTCTCTCTCTCTCTCTCTCTCTCTCTCTCTCTCTCTCTCTCTCTCTCTCTCTCTCTCTCTCTCTCTCTCTCTCTCTCTCTCTCTCTCTCTCAGGCAGATAAACAGATTAGTATAGCCTGAGGAAATGAGTGGACTAGCAAGAGGCCTGAGGGGCTGCAAGCTGGCTGCCTACCAGGCTTCCCCTTATCCCCCCAATACACTCCCAGCACCCAGCCGTAGGACTGTTCTCACATTCAGAGAGAGAGGTACACACAAAACGTATACTAAACTCAGAGTAAAATACTTTGAAGCCCAAAGAAGCACAATCATCCCTACTTCACATTTAAGTGCAGTAACAACTGTACGTGAAAACATCGCCTCTTAAACTACAAGTGGAAACCTAGCGACTGAAATATTCATGCAGCGGGTCAAAAAAGGCTTTCAACTGCATGTGAATCGAGTTGTATGACTATAAACTAGCAAAACGGTGCTGTATTTCAAAAGTTTTTTATTTTCTGCTTTTCACTTTTCAATATCAGTCAATTATCGTTTATAAAATACTATTTATTTAAATCCATTAAAAAGGTCCATTAGACAGTAATTCATCCAAAGTAATAAACTATGGGTAAACATTAATACTGTGTCACTAGTCGTAGCTTCTAAATGAATTGTGCTTTTCAGAGACAGTTGGCCCAAGATATACAGGATCTTAATATGACCTATATTGTCACAGCAAAATAATCCTGCAGCAACAGGATTTGAACATTTAGTCCATAACGTTCCTTGATCGGTGGTTAGACTATTAGCTGGCCAAAAGTAGGCTACATGAAAAGTACAATACTGTTAATACAACCATGTGTTAGTGTGGGTTTCCAGTGAATTTATGTAAATCACAAAGCTGATCTGCATTTCCTGCGGTGCAGGAAAATTCTCCGAAACAAAAGAGTGATCAAATTAAGATCCTATATCTGTAACCCCTGCTCCTGCTTTTTCCATAATAGAGATGGAGACAAAATGTGAAATTAAGCCCAATTTTCAGCCGTAAAGCTGCTGTCCTCCTGGCTCTCTGGCCCAGTGTTATAGCAGTTAGAGGTCCTAATGCTTGGAGGGAGATAAAGAGCTTAAAAAGAGGTGGAGAAAACTTCCATGGAAAAGTAATCCACTTTATGCTTTTTGTAATGTGGCTGCAAACTGACAATGATTAATGTCACACCATGTTCTCGCTACAGCTTATTTTCTGCCTGCCTCTTAAAAGGCGCTGCATGGTCAATCTGCCGTATGCATTGGCCGTGCAGAATTTACGGTGATATGGCCTCTGTAGAAGTCAGGACCTTTATACTTATTGCGCTTTGCCGAGCAGCGCTGAGCTGTTGTGAAGGAAGTTGTCATGGAAGTGAGTATGTGTTTATACCGGACCTCCCACCCTCACCTACCGTCAACCAATCATGTCATTGCGGAGCTATATTGAGCCCTCTGCATTCTTACAAAACTTAAGAGGCGCCCAGTGATGCGGTACAGAGCTAAATTTGGCCTTTCCATGCCTCCGGAGGCTCCGCAATTACGTCACTCCATCCATATGGAGCCTCCGACCACATTTTGGGATCAAGCATAAATGGGCTCTTAGCTTCCTATAGCTTATTTTCCATTGGTGCAGTCAGGCTGTCTTATCGTCATCCTTCTGTCCTCTCTGTCTCTCTCTCCAGATAGCTTCCATTCCTTCCTTCCATACAGCCAGCCTGTCACTAGCCTCTGTCTCTCTCTTTCTGTTTCCATCCCCCTCTTGCTCTTTTCTTCTATGCAGCGTCTATATAGTCAGTGTCTGCTACAACCAGTGTCTTTCTCTCTCTCTCTCTTTCTTTCTGCTACACTACAGTCACAGCTCAGTAGCCTTCTGTTCCATACAGCTTTGGGGTAGACGATCACTGATCAAAGTGAACAGCACGATTAGAGAGCCATTGACTTATCTTCATTATCTGTTGTCTGCAGTCTACACACACAGTCCATTTGCAGTCTGCACACACAGTCCATCTGTAGTCTACACACACAGTCCATCCATGTGAAGAGAGGGCCGCTGGGGCACAACTAGAGACATCACTGGGCCTTTCAACCCATTCTCTGAGACATGGAAAACTCTTCAAATACTCACACTGTTCCACCATGTCATGAAGCACAGCATCCAACATAAAGCATTGATTTCATGGCCGCCTGAATGGCTGTTGATATCTGTCTCTCTACGTCCTAAATGGCACCCTCTTGCCTACATAGTGCACTACTTTTGACCAGAGCCATATGGGGCCTGGTCAAAAGTAGTGCACTATATAGGGAATAGGGTGCCATTTGGGACGCAGCATCTCTGTCTCTAGGCGGGCTTTAGTTGTCAGAAACAGGGCCTCATGGAAAGTATAGAGCGGGATAAGTAGGTATTACAAACTCAATGTAAAAAGTGTGTGATCTTTCACGCAGAGTGCTGAGATAGAGATAGACCCAACCCTAACAACAGGATTAGACTATAACAACACTGTTAAAAGCCTTTTTCAGCATCTATAGATGCTTCCCAGGGATCTGCTGAGGCAACGAGGATGCAACAACAAAGATGGAGGAATACAGTAGCTAACAGAGTAGGCTTCAAACTCTTATTGGTTTTAGGCAGTGACTCTTGTGAGTACTATGAAAAAAGAGTAGGTCCGATCTATGTTTATATGTTTAATGCTTATTGTGGTCCCCATAGAGGTGATGCCATGCTTTTTTAAATTGTTGTGGAGTACCTAGTCTCCCTAGGTACAGTACACAAGGCCCACGGTATACACTCCAACCTGCTATGGAAAACAAATCAAGCCCAAAGGCTCCATGTAGGCCACCAATGTACTCTTAACTACTTTAGGTCAGTGCTATAGAATACAGTCTTCCATGTTCTATATCCAGCATCCAGCCTCTCCTCTGGTGTTTCCAACCTCTATGCCCCAAAACACAGCTCTGTTCTTCTAAATATCTCATAAGCCCAAACAAATGCCACTTAACACAACAGCTCGTCTAAACCACAACCATTACACCGCTCGCTGGGAGTTAGCAGGGAAACCATGTATTATTTAAACACAGACAACAGCAGTGAGTTATTTTAGAACATAAAACTTTGACCATTCCTGATGACTTAGTGGAGGGAGATTAGTATATCTGGGTTATGTCTCAAATGGCACCCTATTCACTATATTGTGCATCTTATTCACAATGTAGTGCACTAGTTTTGACCAAAGACCCTCCTTGGTATGTCCAGTGCAGAGTTGAAAGAATTGATTAGATCAAAATAGCTTTGAAATGTTGGACTGGGAGGCATAGGCAACATGAGAGTAAAACCATTGCAAGAGCTCTCGTAAAAACCGTTGTGCAAGCAAGCCGAGAGAAGAGCCCCCACATTTAAACATTTTTAAATTACAAAATACAAATATAATTGCCACTGTAATTTGCTAAAGGACAATTTTACAAATGAGCAAACGTTGCTATGATGTTACAGATGCACTCGGGGAACGTTGTGGAAACTGTGTGTGTTGATCGAGGAAGGTCCTTGAGCAGGAGAGCACTTGAATGAGCTTCAGTCTTACTCCTCCTAGTGATTTATACATCCTATTTAGCATTTTAGAACAGAACAACTAATCAATGGTAAATTGAGTCAAACAGTTGACAATTTAGAATAGAAAACAAACCAATGGCAAATTGAGTCGTAAAACATCTGAAACGTATGAAACTGTAGTATGAAACTACCAAACCAAACGTCTTTTTTTGTCACATTGTACTTCGAACACACTCAAAATGGTGGCAGTTGTAATGGTTGTATGTATGGGCACTGATTGTACAGATGAAATTCCTTTCACAGTTTTGTCAACCATTTGAGTCTTTTTGAAGGGGCAGGATACTTTCTCACACGTGTCAATGGGATTTGGAGCCAAAATTACAAAAAAGTCACCTTTCCGAGCGTGTGTTTTTAAATGTTCTCGCCAGGTTCCTTGAGAATCCCTCAGTGAGTGAATGGTGAAGGGCAGTCAGTCACAGTTAGCCTCCGGTAGCATAGCAGTTCCTCTGTAGAGTTTTCAAGTGTAGTGTCTCTGAGAGAGGAGATCAGTGGGCATCGTATCTTTAAATCCCCATAATTGTTTGTTTGTTGTAGCTGTTTCAGTCAGGAAGACTGGAGAGTCTGGAAAGAGTTCTGTAAATCCAGTGAGATTTCCTCTTTCACTGAGAGAGCTGGCATTGTGACTGTTTCCTTCCATTACCTTGTCGGTTCCAATGGAAAACAAAAATGGCGGCACTATGGATCTGTATGGAATCTGACCTTTGACCTCGGATCAGTCTCACATCATAAACCAATCATAACTCAACACTACTTCAACCAGAGCGAGCTGTGGGAACCGAAAAAAACACCCCTTGTAACGTCCAGGTAACATTTATATAACATTTACTCATTTTAACCACACTCACACACTGGTTTGTACTAATTAGGCATTATTTCTTCACAGGTGAAACAAGATGACATACTTGGAAAAAAGAAAAAGAAGGGAACATCAAGAGGGAGAGAAAGTGGAAAAGGAGGGCGTGCTAATACAATCCCCCTTGTGGAGGAGGAGAGCTAATACAATCCCCCTCTCGGAGGAAGGTGATTTCCAGCTTTTCTCCTTGAATAAAGGTGGACAGGTGTTATGCTGCTGAGGCCCATGCAGAGATGTCGTGTTCGATCGCTACACACTGCTGAAGCCACATTCCCATTAGGCCCATGCGCTGAGGGGCGTGTGTGTGTGTGTGTGTGTGTGTGTGTGTGTGTGTGTGTGTGTGTACAGCGTGGAACAGTGAACACTCATACAAGAGGAGATAGAGAGTGAATAAGCGAGAGAAAGAGAGAGAGGTACTGAAATTCACTTCATTTCGGAACATGTTCTGCTTATGGAAAGTATTTCCTTGGCTACCACATTACAACACTGTTGCTATTGATAGAAACGTACCCTATTGACCCCTATTAAAAATAAAATCTATCAGTTAAGTCAATGCACTAAGATGCTGTATGTAAGTCATATCGGCCTATCTAACCTGGGAGAATTCAGCACAGGATATCCCGTTTGCCATTTCTCTAGAGAAGTGACTCTACACCCTATCAGTGTGTCCTTGACAGTGTTGGGGAAGCTACTCTGAAAATATAGTTTACCAAGTTACCAATGACTTCACACTGGAAGAAGTTAAGCTACACTAAAGCAACCCTTAAGAAATAGTTTATAGTTTACTAACTAAAGTAACTTTTAAAAGCAGTTCACTACATCCAAACTACTTCATGAAAAATTATATCTAAATCTGAAATGTCATAGAATACAAATAGCAAGAACAGATCACTCTGTAGTCAGATGTTAACAGAATGTGTAATTTATCCTATTAAACACAAAAACGATGTTTCAAGTGAGAATTAGGCAGATCTGATGCCATATTTCCTTTTATTTTTGCAAAAAACGTAGTGTGTAGTTCCAGTAGTTAGCTAGACCGCTACATGGCAGAAAAGTAATGAACTACTGAAGACTACTGAATTTAATTCAACTACCACCAAGCTACTGCAAAATGTAGTTTAATTACTAGTTGGACTACATGTAGTTCACTAATCCCCAACACTGGTCCTTGATAAGCAGCCAGCTGTTACAATGTCAGACTGCCTCCTATAGTATTAATATATACAGGTCACTCCACTGAAAAGGTTAACAGCTGGGTCATGCATTGAAGTGGATTAGGTGAATGTGCCCTCTCTATATATCTCTCTCTCTGTGTGTGTGTGTGTGTGTGTGTGTGTGTGTGTATGTGTGTGTAGGTGGATATGAGCTGTTCTGTCCTTGTTTGTGCATTTCTCCACACTTGCCTGTCAATATTCCAATCCCATATTGTGGATAACTTAGCCTCGGATCGATAGGCTACAGAAGGTCAATGACCCTAAGGGCATAAAACAACAGACTCCTAATCAACTTTCGAGCCAGGCAGGCAGATCTAATTCAATTAGCTTAGATTAAACACTCTACACACAACCCACCGATGCATATTGACCGACCCTATACACACACACACGAGCGTGCGTGCACACACACACACACACACACACACACACACACACACACACACACACAACCACACACACACACAACCTCCCCATGACACAGTCTTGTTTAATTGCTAATTAGTGTGTCTAATTAAAGTGGACATTCATGGTGTTAATATCCAAAAAGAGGTGTTGGTGTTAATTAAAGGTGTACCTTCTTTCTCCGCCCCTCATTCAGTTTCTATGAAATAAGAGGGACAGTATTCCCGTGAGCTATAACTGCTTTACAGTGTAACTGTGTGGGTAAACGTGTGTGAAGTGGGTCGCCAGTGAAAAACAATGATCCATTTTAGATCACATTATTAAATGTGGCATGGACGTTTCAAGCCACATTCATCGAGACAAAAGGATTGACAGCAGCACACAAAGTGCTCACATCAAATGATGCAAATGGTTTGTATTTTATCTCTGTTAAACCACATTAATCTGCTTACATGAATATGCACAATACGCAGAATGTATCTCTCTCCCCTCTCTCTTTTTTACTGTATTTTTATCTCTCTCTGTGTTTGTGGGTCTCTCCATCTCTCTCCATCTCTCTCTTTATCTATCAATAGAACCTTGTGAGTCACAGCGACCCCTACCCCAGATACCTATAACAACAATACAGCTTTTCACAATATGATTCACATTCACAGGGTCCAGGTTAAATGTCTGATCATATATCAGCATGCAGGGCCAAATACCTCCTACTCCTCCCTATTGCTCCTAGCTGCATGTCTCTGCTCTTGGGGCGGGGCTACTGTTTAACACTGCTGTGTAAATTCCCTATCTTCACAGTACGTTACCCTGCCTGCCTGGTTGGCTAGTCCTGTGCTGTGGCTGACTGAAGACCCTAAGCCTGCATCCCAAATGGCAGCCTATTCCATAGGCCCTGGTCAAAAGTAGTGCACTATACAGGGAATAGGATGGCATTTGAGACACAACCAAAGCCTGCATCCTCACACCGTAAAGACTCCTTCAGTGTTTTCAGTTTTTCCTTTTTATTCCTCTCCGCTTGCTGTGTGTCTGTGTGACTGTGTGTCTGTGACAGCCACTATTGAAATGCAAATGGTTGTGCAGTATCCAATAGCAGGGTGGATCTCAGGGATAGGAGGGAGAGACTGCTTGACAGCTTTGTTCAAAATCACAATGTTTTCCCCCCTTTGTATCTCTCTCTCTCTCTCTCTCTCTCTCTCTCTCTCTCTCTCTCTCTCTCTCTCCTCTCTTTCTCTTTTTCTTTCTCTCTCTCTGGGTATATTATCTCACTGTGTTTCTGTCTCACCAACACAGACACACACATTATCTCCTCGCCCTACATGCGCCAAAAAACATGTGTAGGAGTTTAGACTGACTCATACCACACACACACACAGACACACACACATACAGTACACTCGATGTCACACGCATACACTCGACGCAGACACAAACATGCGTTACTTCATCTGAGTTCCTGTCGCTACACACAGATGAAAGCGTGGCACAGAGAATGACACTCCAACAAGTGAATTCCACATGAAGTGTTCACTGAATACTGATTGGATGGTTGGCCTGGGCTCCCTGTCTCTAATTATAACTGCAAAGAGGATGAGAAGGTTCCAGAAGTAGTGCTACTGTCCACTCCATTCACTGTCACAACGACCCTGCTGTACTATCATCTCTCTCAGCTCTGGTCCTGCTGATGATAACACGGATCAATGAAACCTACTGTAAATGAATCAGGCTCCGTCAGACTCAACTCTTTCATCACCCTCATTCATTTCATTTTCTCTCTTTTTCCTTCGGCTGGCATCTCAAATTGGCGGTTCACCGGGATCAACAAGAGAATCATTACTCAAAACTCAATTTACCACAATGTCTCACTCTCACTTCCTGTCTTCCTTTCACAGCTTCTGCTGGGCTGACACGCCCTTCCAGTAGTCAAGGATGTCGTGGAGGTCCTCCCCTTTGGCGAACTGCACCTTCTTCCTTAAGGCGTTCCCGGCCGTGACGTAGCACGACTCATCCCGCTGGCCCTTCCTGTAGGGCCGGAACCTCTCCCAGATCCTCAGGGAGCTCTCCGAGGAATACTCAGGGCTGGAGGAGTACCCAGAGTAGTTTTGGTGGCGGGAAGGTGAGAGCTGCGAGTAGGAGGCGGCGTCACGGCGGGAGCGGGTCAGGGGCTTGAGGAAGGAGGCCCTCTGGTGCGGCGAACCCTGGTGGGAGCCCTCGTAGTACAGGGCCGGGACGGAGTGGCGGTGCTCTGAGCAGTGGTAGTCCTCCTGCTGACCCTGCCCCTGTCCCTGTCCCTGCTGCTGCTGCTGCTGTTGCTGCTGGTGGTGCTGGTGATTCTGGTTGGTAATACCATCAACACCACCACCACCTCCACTACCACACCCACCACCACCCCCACCTCCTCCCCCGCCGCTCCCCACCAGAGGCAGCCGCTCCAGGGGCTCTCCACACCCCACGGGGCTGCCTCTCTCTCCTGTGTACTGCTGGCAGGGGTCTGGGCTGCGGGGCTCGTGGATGTCCAGGCTGTAGACCCGTCCTCCTCCTCCGGTCCCTCGTTCCCGGTCACGTCCCATGGAGTTGCAGGACGAGGTACTGCACTGCTTCTTCACGGTGCTGATCACCACCGCAGCATCAGCGCTCATCTGCTTCTGGATGGGGCGCACAGTGGACGCAGGGGGAGGGGGCCGGTAGGGGGGCGACACAAACCCCCCGCCGCTGATCCCCGGACGCTCCGAGAGAGGGACGGAGAAGGGGAGCGGCGGTGGAGGGGGGATCTTGGTGGTAGGGGAGGGCAGGCCCGGGCAGGTCTCATTGACGCCAGGGGAGAGGGGGATGAGGCCACGGGTCAAGGAGGAAGTGTAGGTGGGCGGCGGGGAGGTGGGGTAGGAGGTGGTGGTGGTGGTGGAAGAGGCGGTGGAGGAGGCGGCCATGACAGAGTCCAGCTTCAGGGCGTCGATGCAGTTATTGATGATCTGGTTGACCTTATCCACCTCCATGGCGATGGTGGAGATCTCCGAGGCCGAGCCTCGCCCGTCGTCGTCCGAATCCTCCCCAAAGTCCGTCCCGTCCTCCTCTCTTAGATCCTCATCCCTCATCCCTCCCTGTCCTCCTCCAATCCCTCCATCTCTCATCACCCCGTCTGTCCTCACGTCCATGTAGTTGCCTTTGCTGGTCAGCATGGCCTCGGAGAAGGCCGTGGCCATCTTATCCTGAGGGATGGAGGAGAGTCTAGATGAAGAGGTGTTGGCGGAGTGGAGCATGCCCGAGGAGGAGGAGGCAGACATAGGCAGCTTGCCCCCGTGCGTGTGGTGCTGGTACTGGTGGTGGCCCTGACCCTGGGCCTGCTCTTGGAGCTTCTGCACCGCAGACGGGTCGTTCCCCACGGCCGCCGCCACGTCCGGACCATACCTCATTTCTAGAATAGTCTTCTTCACACAGATGGACTTCTGCTTCTCCTCATGCCTCCTCTTCTTCCTCAGACAATAGTAGATGAGGCCCAGGATGCAGAGCATCCCTAAGAGGCAGCCCACAATGGTCAATATGTAGTGGGTGGTGGTAGAAGGTTTTGGCGGCATGTCGTCAGGGTTCTGGGCTCGGGTGGAGAACTGGAGGCAGGTGTGGTTGTAGCGCTGGGAGATCCGGATGGAGGCCACGCAGAAGGTGTAGTTGGTGTGTGGCTTCAGCTTGTTCAGCGTGATCATCTCCTTTTTGAGCTTCAGGTTCATTACGTCAGAGACAAAGGTGTTGTTGTACTGCACCAGGATGTACATCTTGCTGTAAGGTCTGGGGATCTGGACCATGATAGAGGCCGTGAAGAGGGACACGTGGTGGAGCTTGATGCTGGGGCTGAAGCTGTGCTCCGTGGAGGAAGACGAGGTGGTGGGCTGGTGGTACGGACCCACGCGGTCAAACATGTCCGGGCCCATTCCGGAGGAATCTGAGTCCGGCGGGAGAGACGTCATCCCAGGGATGAAGACCCCGTCCCGGCAGACAGAGGACAGAATCGTCCGAGCGTTGTGCCCGACGTTGCCAGACGCAATGGGACTCAGGAGTGGGTAGCCAAACATCTCCCTGGGGGTCTCGCACTGCAGCCGGTCGTAGGTGTGTGTGACGTTATTGAAGGCCTCCAGCCAGGTGAGGAAGTTGTACAAGTCACAGCCACAGTGGAAGGGGTTCCCAGCCAGCTCACACACCATGAGGCGGTTCAAAATGGTAAAGGTGGACGGTTCGAGGCGGGCCAGCTTATTGGACGACAGGTCAATGCTGTTGAGACTGAGGCACTCATCCAATGCATTGTTGCCAATGACCTTGATGAGAACGGAGAGAGACAGAAAGCAATATATTTTTAAAAAATCTGAACCATGTTGTACATACAGAATAATATCAATTTATCTTTAGTAAATAGTAGCACTGAAATACTTTAAAACTACATAAATAAACTAAATTCAACCAATGCCACACCTCTATGAGGTTGTGCTGGAGGAAGAGGCACTGCAGCCGTCCCAGGCCCCTCATCATGGCTTCTGTCAGGTTGGTCAGCTTGTTGTAGCCCAGCTGGAGGACCTAGGAGAGAACCACAAAGGATTACGTCAAGATTGAATCAATCAATCAATCCTCCCACCCACCCACCCACCCACCCACCCACCCACCCTCCCACCAATCCATCCACCAACCCACCACCCAGTGTACCTGTAGATTGGCCTGTTGAGCGAAGGCCCCATCCTCGATGTAGGAGATCTCGTTCTTGGTGAGGTTGAGGTCCGTGAGGTTGGTGAAGCGGTACATGGAGGTGTAGGGGATCATCTTGAGCTTGTTCTCGTTGAGCCTCAGGTCGTGGACCGTATTATTGATGTGTTGGGGGATGGTCTCGTATGGAGGCTGGTTCTGGCTGCAGATGGCTAGCCACACGTAGCCCTTGTCCCCCTCGATCAGCCAGCAGTCCCCCCAGACCAGGCTCGGGAGGTGGAGGAAGAGGAGGAGAGAGGGAAGGATGAGGAGGATGGGGGTGGATGGAGAGGAGGTGGAGGAGGAGGAGGAGGAGGAGGAGGAGTGAGTGCGAAGCCTGCTAAGCATGATGATGGAGGAAGGAGGAGGAGGACGAATGAAGAGGGAGGTGTTGTTAAGATGGAGGAAACGTGGGATTGAAATAAGGGATGGAGAGGTTTTAAAGGAGAAAGAGCGTGGGGGATGGACTGGGGTAGCTAGGTTGTCCTCAGAAAGGGGAGAGGGGTTTAGCTTGGGTGTAGAAAAAGAGGGAGGGGCTTCACACAGCCAGTCACAGCTGTATGGTCGTCATGGTGATTAGCAGAGTCGCCATGTCTTGTCACTTCCTGTTGGACTGCCGTGGTGAGTGAAACAGCTATTCCTCATACTCTTACTCTCTACGATGGGAGGTCTTGTGGATTGATTGGTTAGGAAGTAACAGGATCTGCTGGAGAGACGTGAGTCTGTGGAAGAGAAGAGAGGAAAACCGTGAGGCAACAATAGAGTGGTAAATGACAATAATAACATGGAATGTACATGGACTGTAGCAAACAATATAGAACACAAAAGGCTAGTGTTGCATACAGATGGAGTGTCTTCATTTGAGCACCCTGTTGCAGGAGAACTTTCCTGCAATGCAGGAAAACGTGTAATGTATTTGAGATTTTAAAAGGCTTCTGAAGTTTGTAATTTTCACTTTGACATTTTTGACTTGATTTCCCCCAAAATGTATCAACCCTTACAAAAATGTCCATTAATTATAATCCACATAATAATTCACATTTCCTGTTGCTGCAGGATTATTTTCCTGCTGTAGCAAACTGGCTCAAATTAAGATCCTACATCTGTATAAAAACCATAATCACATGGGAAAGCTATAAAACCAGGTGCAATTTTAGAAAACAATGATTTAACGTGGCACTATGATGTAGGAGACTATTCCTATAAAAGCACACACATCCTCATTCCTCAAAAAGCAATAAAACGAACACAAAAAAAACATCCAGTTTATAGATGAATACACATCCTGAATGGGAGTCGGAAAATGTACTGTTTAACACACACCAGCATAACCCCTTTCTCTCTGACAGCCACTCTCTGCAAAGAGAACAGATGCTTATTCATGACCATCATGTGTGACCAGAAAACAGCACTCGGAAATAAAGTGCCCTGCATAAAACCTCAACACAGAAACCCAGCTCATGAATACATGATGTTCGTTTACAACATGCCTCATACTGGCTTCGGCGCTAATATCTGTGCATCTTAAATCTTGTGAATGTGACACTCAAGGTTTATGGCTCCGCTGTGGATTAATCTGACAAGTGACACCTCATACAGTCTCTCCACCATAAACCCCAGGAATCTTCTCTACGAAGATCACTTATGGAATCTATTCTAGGTAACACGCTCTCTTGTATAGCTAATGTATGTCATGGTGGCCCATGTTTTGATGTATTACAGTGGAGGGTGCTGAGGGGAGGACGGCTCATAATAATGGCTGGAATGGAGTCAATGGAATGGTATCAAACACATGGAAACCATGTGTTTGATGTGGTTGATACCATTCCATTGACTCCATTCCAGCCATTATTATGAGCTGTCCTCCCCTCAGCAGCCTCCACTGATGTATTAGGGCTGGGAATAGCCAGGGGACCTCACCACACAATGTTATCACGATACTTAGGTGACGATACGATATGTATTGTGATTCTCACGATTCTTACGATTCTATATGCGTTGCGATTCAATACTGTGATTTTATTGCGATACGATGTTCCAAACATATTGCTCACCATATATCTGCTGCAGAGGGACAAGAGAGAGACATGTGAAAATTAGCTTTCTTTGATTAGTCATGGAAACAAAAGTGCTGACAACAAATTGGCTGCCTATTTAAAAATAAGATGGAGAACAAGCTATGAAGGAAAAATACTGTTTTGGTGCAGGTACAGCTAACCAGCGCAAAAACAACATTGCGATATTGTCAAAACGATACGATATATCGTCAAAAATAATATCCCAATATGTAACTGCATCGATTTTTTCCCCCCATTGCTAGTATGTACGTGATTGAAAGGATCATTAAAATATGTGTTGTGTGTCTAAATAAGATGCGAATGGCACACCAAGTTAAAACGCCAAAGGGAAGGAGTGATGGGAAGAAGAAAGGACAGTAGGATGGAAAGAAAATAGGAAGGAAGGGAGGAAGGAAATAAGGAAGAAATGACGGAAGTAAGTAAGGCGGAGAGAAAGTAGGAAATAATATAGGGAGAAAGGGCGAAAGGAACGATGGAAAGAAACTGAGCTGAGGATGACGAGACAACCTTCCTCTCCACAGGGTGCCATCCACTCAGACTAAGTTTCTGTCCCTGACTTTCATTTGTCCTCATCATGTTAAACTATTCACGCTGTGAGAAATATCCTAGTCCCACCACTCCTGTGTCTGCACTTCCTGGATCCCTAGGTAGGAGAGCCCCCTGCAGGAGGCCATCCATCTCACCCTGACACCCATCCATCAACCTGTCCCTGTCAGTCTCTGTAGAGGAGATAGGAGTGTCACACACCACGCTACATTAATCACCTCAACCTCCGAGACTGCTCGATCTCTCCCTGTTGACTCACCTGTCACATTATTACACAATATACATAAACGTACTTATACACACACACTGGTTTGCATGCAGCAGGTACACACACACACGCACACCACCCTAACGACTGTACCTATGACAGTGAGTTCATCTTTCTATAGACTCTCTAGTCACATCATACAATCCTTCACCATCGGCTCTCTATTCAATCTGCATGTCATTTGAATGCTAGTCACATAGTTATACAAGCCAGGATTAACAGTATTTTTTGTGTTGTGACAGACAATGTCTTCCTCTCGCTATAGCTGACAGTCAGAAAGCTCTCTCTCTCCATGGAACCAGAGAATTACTGAACAGTCCTAGTTCCACTGTTCTCAATTCTCTATTCCGATGGAGAATTGGAACTCATTCCAGTCTATTCTAGTCAGTATTCCCCAATGGTGAGAGCCAAGTATCTGGTCCAATTTCCCACTCCGTTTTCTGATTACTGCTGAAAATGGGAATACCCAAAGCACTTAGGATATAATACATCATCAGCACCTCATACTGATTAGAGTTGTGGGCTGTTGCCACTGGAACATTCCCTTTAGGGGATGTCTCTATGAAAACATGCTAGTGTAGTCAAAGTTTATAGCCTATTTAGCATGTACTATGTGTATGAAGACAGTTAGTCCAGATAGTCCCCCTCTGTCCTCCTTTTTCATTAATTTTTCTCATTCTACCCCTTTTATATCTGAATCCTCTCTCTCTCTCTCTCTCTCTCTCTCTCTCTCTCTCTCTCTCTCTCTCTCTCTCTCTCTCTCTCTCTCTCTCTCTCTCTCTCTCTCTCTCTCTCTCTCTCTCTCTCTCTCTCTCTCTCTCTCTCTCTCTCTCTCTCTCTCTCTCTCTCTCTCTCAGAACTGATTCCATTTAGTGCTCCATATAGGGAACCCCAGAGGAGAAGTAGTGAACGAGGGGTGGGGGTATATAATTACGACTAGGTAGGTAACGGAGATGGGGCGACCTTATCAATGATAGGGGAGAAAGAGCATGTTCCTGGTTGCAAAACAGATGTACAATGGCTGTGATACAACAGATATGTTTGGTAAGTTTGTCTGCACAAAATGCTTTACATAACCATTGTGTGGTGTACCAGAACTATAAAAGCTACAGGTAACTGTCAAAATAATGGAAACATTACATGAGTAAATTAGGGATACAAAGTATATTGAAAGCAGGTGCTTCCACACAGGTGTGGTTCCTGAGTTAATTAAGCTATTAACATCCCAGCATGCTTAGGGTCATGTATCCTGGGCAGGCCATTATTTTGGCTACCATGGCTATGCCCCCATATGATGACAATGCCCCCACCAACAGGGCATGAGTGGTCACTGAATGGTTTGATGAGCATGAAAAAGATGTACAGTGAGGGAAAAAAGTATTTGATCCCCTACTGATTTTGTATGTTTGCCCACTGACAAAGACATGATCAGTCTATAATTTTAATGGTAGGTTTATTTGAACAGTGAGAGACAGAATAACAACAACAAAATCCAGAAAAATGCATGTCAGAAATATTATAAATTGATTTGCATTTTAATGAGGGAAATAAGTATTTGACCCCTCTGCAAAACATGACTTAGTACTTGGTGGCAAAACCCTTGTTGGCAATCACAGAGGTCAGATGTTTCTTGTAGTTGGCCACCGGGTTTGCACACATCTCAGGAGGCATTTTGTCCCACTCCTCTCTGCAGATCTTCTCCAAGTCATAAAGGTTTCGAGGCTGACGTTTGGCAACTCGAACCTTCAGCTCCCTCCACAGAATTTCTATGGGATTAAGGTCTGGAGACTGGCTAGGCCACTCCAGGACCTTAATGTGCCTCTTCTTGAGCCACTCCTTTGTTGCCTTGGCCGTGTGTTTTGGGTCATTGTCATGCTGGAATACCCATCCACAACCCATTTTCAATGCCCTGGCTGAGGGAAGGAGGTTCTCACCCAAGATTTGACGGTACATGGCCCCGTCCATCGTCCCTTTGATGCGGTGAAGTTGTCCTGTCCCCTTAGCAGAAAAACACCCCCAAAGCATAACGTTTCCACCTCCATGTTTGACGGTGGGGATGGTGTTCTTGGGGTCATAGGCAGCATTTCTCCTCCTCCAAACACAGCGAGTTGAGTTGATGGCAAAGAGCTCGATTTTGGTCTCATCTGACCACAACACTTTCACCCAGTTCTCATCTGAATCATTTAGATGTTCATTGGCAAACTTCAGATGGGCCTGTATATGTGCTTTCTTGAGCAGGGGGACCTTGCGGGCGCTGCAGGATTTCAGTCCTTCACGGTGTAGTGTGTTACCAATTGTTTTCTTGGTGACTATGGTCCCAGCTGCCTTGAGATCCTTGACAAGATCCTCCAGTGTAGTTCTGGGCTGATTCCTCACCGTTCTCATGATCATTGCAACTCCACGAGGTGAGATCTTGCATGGAGCCCCAGGCCGAGGGAGATTGACAGTTCTTTTGTGTTTCTTCCATTTGCGAATAATCGCACCAACTGTTGTAACCTTCTCACCAAGCTGCTTGGCGATGGTCTTGTAGCCCATTCCAGCCTTGTGTAGGTCTACAATCTTGTCCCTGACATCATTGGAGAGCTCTTTGGTCTTGGCCATTGTGGAGAGTTTGGAATCTGATTGATTGATTGCTTCTGTGGACAGGCGTCTTTTATACAGGTAACAAGCTGAGATTAGGAGCACTCCCTTTAAGAGTGTGCTCCTAATCTCAGCTCGTTACCTGTATAAAAGACACCTGGGAGCCAGAAATCTTACTGATTGAGAGAGGGTCAAATACTTATTTCCCTCATTAAAATGCAAATCAATTTATAAAATTTTTGACATGCGTTTTTCTGGATTTTTTTGTTGTTATTATGTCTCTCACAGTTCAAATAAACCTACCATTCAAAGTATAGACTGATCATGTCTTTGTCAGTTGGCAAATGTACAAAATCAGCAGGGGATCAAATACTTTTTTCCCTCACTGTAAAACATGTGCCATGGCAATCTCAGTCACCAGATATCAACCCATTTTAACACTTATGGGAGATTCTGAAGCGGAGCCTGAAACAGCGTTTTCCACCATCATCAACAAAACAACAAATTATGAAAGTTCTAATGGAAGAATGGTGTCACATCCCTCCAATAGAGTTCTAGACACTTGTAGAATCTATGCCAACGTGCATTGAAGCTGTTCTGGCTTGTGGTGGTCCAAAGCCCTATTAAGACACTTTATGTTGGTGTTTCCTTTATGTTGGAAGTTACCTGTAGATGTGGGTCACATTGCAAAGAAGTTTGAGAACTACAGGCTTCCAGGTAGCTAACAGGTAGGTAACAGGTAGGCCACAGGTGGGTGGCTGGCTGTCTTGGCTGGCCCATTTCTACTTCTGAACATCACTAAAATAGACGCTGCAAGAATAGCCAAGAAACCTCATTTTTATCTAGTGTGTTTATCTAGGTTTGCTACTTGGACAGGAGTCACAAAGTCATGAAATTACTCATGTTTGAGATCGTGAGTACATTCCATATTCTGCACAGTCGGTATCTTTCCTTACCATTGTATTCTCTGCATGTTCTACTCACATCTCTATGCAAACACACATCAAATATCCAGCCACATAAAGAAAACACACTCCACTGACTATCAGTCTAAGTCCCCCTGTATAATTCATGATTTATATCTGGATTATTCAACAACACCCATCCCATTGGTCCCCCCTCGGTTGTCATGGAGACCCACATGTGATTGACAGCTCCAATTAGTGGTTATGAAAACCGAGGGGGACAGAGAGGGAGTAAGTGTTAGATCCCTGTCTCACTGGGTTCATTAGCTCCCATCATGATGAAGTGTTGTTCCTCTCCCTGAATGGTAATCAGTAGTGAGAATATCACTGTCAGGGTGTTGGCTATGGACAGGCCCCAAGTACTGTAATACTAATGGGGACAGGAGGTTATTCTGACCATGTGATCTGGTATAGACAAACTCTGGGTTATAGTTATTGACAGGGAATCAGACTATTTGTCATGCAGTTCATTCATGCAGGTGTCATGACAGACTTCATTGAGCATTGTGTGGGCATAGTGACATACAAGGTAATGGAATCAAATGGAGATCAATGGAGATAATAAACTTAGAGATATATACAATACTATTGGGCAAAAAAGAGCCCAGTAAAAGTTGACACAATTCTTACAATTAAATCATTTCACTTTGATTAAGATCTTTTGATTAAAAGGTTGGTTAAGAGATTCATTAAGAAAACGTTGTGGAGCAAACAGGACCGCCAGTAAAAAAACAACAAGAAAAAATCAACAAGACTGCCAGTGCACTGGATGTTCTTCCTGCCTGCCTGCCTCCCTCCTCCCTATACCTCCTCTGTCAGCTGAGCAGCCCAAGGACATCTCTAAGAATGGCAGTATAAAGTATGTAAACAAGTTCAACAGTACAGCAGATAGGTCATGCATTGCACTCGGTTGTTCAGAGATGCTTCAAATTCACATTAGCACAATCACTTGAACATTTCCATTGTATAATCACTGTTCACAACAAGTTGCACTTATCCACTCATCTCCTTCAGTTAGAGCATTGACTGACATACAGTGTCTCTATGTGGTGTTTACTTCTGTATACGTACGCATGCACACGCGCGCTAACACACACACACAGACACACACAGACACACACAGACACACACAGACACACACAGACACACACAGCACAATGACATTTCCCCAGGCCCCTACGCTACAGCGATTTAACGTCTGATGACGTTCTTTTCAATAGAATGATAGAATAAAAAAACGGATAAAGAGAAAAACATAGATAGAATGTGAGAAGACGCAGGGAGAAAGAGGAAGAAACGTGTGGGAAAACAGAGAGATGGAAGGAAAAATAGTGAGAAATAAAACAGGGAAAAGGGGGAGGAAAAAGCCAGAAAGAGGAAAGAGAGAAAAGTGTACATGGGGATATAGTTCTGTTCTAAACTAAATGTCAGGGAGGAGACATGTCTGGAGGCCACAGCAGCATTGTGCTGTGGAGGAATGATCTCAGTGCTACAGCCTCAGAGGAGAGCAGCCAACAGCAGCTGTAAAGGTTAACACACAGCGGTCAGAGGACGATGTGAACCATGAACCACAAACAACCCCTCCCGGTCAAGTTGATGGGCACCGAGCCCAGAAAGCCGCTCTGAGCACTGAGCCCAACGTGACCTCATCAGGTCCTCTGACAGGTCGGGACGAACTAGGTCGCCGTGGTAACAGATATGACGATACGGACGGACGGGGTTAGAGTGTACGACCTCGGAGACCGGTTGTGAGTATGAGTCTGGAAGGACAAACAAAGGCAGTGCAATGCTTGTAAAACATGCAAACACACACAACACACACTAACCATCTCAGACTGGTTGCATCACCGCCTGGTATGGCAACTGCTCGGCCTCCGACCGCAAGGCACTACAGAGGGTAGTGTGTACAGCCCAGTACATCACTGGGGCCAAGCTTCCTGCCATCCACACACACACGTGGCCTTTTGGCTACTTCCCGGAGGCTGGGTATAGTGGGTAACACTGTAACAACTGTTCCAGAAGTCCAGCCAAGCCCTTTAGAACCCCACAGGGGCTACTGTTAGACTCCTGATGCCTGCAGTACAGAACTCTCCTAGAAAGGAGGGTGTGTGTGCGTGTGTGTGTGTGTGTGTTAGAGGACCTTAGAGAAATGTTCTGGACGAAGGGAGAGTATTTGTTTCAAGTTATCTGACTGTTTTCATCACAAACCAGAGAAGCTGCTCTCTCTGGAGACATGAGTTAAACACAGCTTCTGTTGAGCTCTACTACCACTCAGCTCTCTGAGTCTACACACTCCTTCTCTCCCTCCCTCCTTCCCTTCCTCCCTCCATCTCCTGTCTCCATCTCCTCTAGATCCAAACTGTTACAGACCTATATCCATCCTGCCCTGCCTTTCGAAAGTATTTGAAAGCCAAGTTAACAAACAGTTCACCGACCATTTCGAATCACACCGTACATTCTCCGCTATGCAATCCTTTTTCTGAGCTGGTCATGGGTGCACCTCAGCCACGCTCAAGGTCCTAAACGATATTATAACCGCGATCGATAAAAGACAGTACTGCGCAGCCGTCTTCATCGACCTGGCCAAGGCTTTCGACTCTGTCAACCACTGCATTCTTATTGGCAGACTAAATAGCCTTGGTTTCTCAAATGACTGCCTCGCCTGGTTCACCAACTACTTCTCAAATAGAGTTCAATGTGTCAAATCGGAGGGCCTGTTGTCTGGACCACTGGCAGTCTCTATGGGGGTGCCACAGGGTTCAATTCTCGGGCCGACTCTATTCTCTGTGTATATCAATGATGTCGCTCTTGCTGCTGGTGACGCTCGGATCCACCTCTATGCAGACGACACCATTTTGTATACATCTGGCCCTTCATTGGACACTGTGTTAACAAATCTCCAAACAAGCTTCAACGCCATACAACACTCCCTCCGTAGCCTCCAACTGCTCTTAAACACTAGTAAAACTAAATGCATGCTCTTCAACCGAACGCTGCTTGCACCCGCCCACCCGACTAGAATCACTACTCTCGGCGGGTCTGACCTAGAGTATGTGGACAACTACAAATACCTAGGTGTCTGGTTAGACTGTAAACTATCCTTCCAGACTCACATTAAGCATCTCCAATCAAAAGTTAGATCTAGAATCGGCTTCCTATTTCGCAACAAAGCCTCCTTCACTCATGCTGCCAAACATGCCCTCGTAAAACTGACTATCCTACCGATCCTTGACTTCGGCGATGTCATTTACAAAATAGCCTCCAACACTCTACTCAGAAAATTGGATGTAGTCTATCACAGTGCCATCCGTTTTGTCACCAAAGCCCCATATACTACTCACCATTGTGACCTGTATGCTCTTGTTGGCTGGCCCTCACTACATATTCATCGCCAAACCCACTGCACCTGTACACAGCCATTCTGAAATTAGCCCACCCAACTACCTCATCCCCATATTGTTATTTATTTTGCTAATTTGCACCCCAGTATCTCTATTTGCACATCATCTTTAGCACATCTATCATTCCAGTGTTAATACGAAATTGTAACTATTTTGCACTATGGCCTATTTATTGCCTTACCTCCATAATTTACTACATTCACACACACTGTATATATATTTTCTGTTGTAATTTTGACTTTATATTTTGTTTACCCCATATGTAACTCTGTGTTGTTGTTTTTATCGCACTGCTTTGCTTTATCTTGGCCAGGTCGCAGTTGTAAATGAGAACTTGTTCTCAACTGGCTTACCTGGTTAAATAAAGGTTAAATAAAAAAATATCCTCCCTCCCTCCCTCCCTCCCTCCATCTCATGTCTCTATCTCTCCATCTCTCTCTCTCTCCCTCCCTCCATCTCATGTCTCTATCTCTCCATCTCTCTCTCCCTCCCTCCCTCCATCTCATGTTTTTTATCTCTCCATCTCTCTCTCCCTCCCTCCCTCCCTCCCTCCATCTCATGTCTCTATCTCTCCCTCCCTCACTCCCTCCCTCCCTCCCTTCCTCCCTCCACCTCATGTCTCTATCCCTCGCTCCCTCCCTCCCTCCCTCCCTCCCTCCCTCCCTCCCTCCCTCCCTCCCTCCCTCCCTCCCTCCCTCCCTCCCTCCCTCCCTCCATCTCATGTCTCTATCCCTCGCTCCCTCCCTCCCTCCCTCCCTCCCTCCATCTCATGTCTCTATCCCTCCCTCCCTCCCTCCCTCCCTCCCTCCCTACCACACAGATATGTGCACGAGCACACACACTCTCTCACACACACACACATACACACATACACACACACACACACACACACACACACACACACACACACACACACACAAACACACAGTTCTGGCTTTACTCACTAAAGGAAGCATAAAGGATTGAGTTCTAGGTCTCCTGTAGCTCTTGGTAGAGCATGGCGCTTGCAACGCCAGGGTTGTGGGTTCGTTTCCCACGGGGGGCCAGTATGAAAAATGTATGCACTCACTAACTGTAAGTCGCTCTGGATAAGAGCATCTGCTAAATGACTAAAATGTCAAATATTAAAGGCCCATTCAGCGATTTGACTCTGTGTCTTCATCACATAGCCTTGAGCTTTTATCTAGGTGTCCATTAGTCTCTCTGGGTAAATGGAGAATGTGATGGAGAGATGAGGAGAGAAATGGAACAGAGAAAGACATCAGCAGATACTGTATAGGACACCATCGCTGTTTGACTATGCCTACTTCCTTTTCTTCTCTCCCTCTATCCTTCCCGTCCTCCATCCCTCCACCGCTCAGTTGTTCAGTCAGTATGGTGAGTCAGAGTGCTTTACCTAACTACCTCAGTCTGTTTAGATCAATGTCATCTGTTCATATAGGTGCACCTCCTAATGACTGGCTCACTGACGCACTGATGCGCACAAGCACACACACACATAGTCTTGTATAACTAACCTTGTGGGGACACACAATTCAGTCCCATTCAAAATCCTATTTTCCCTAATCCCTAAAACTAAACCTAACCCTTACCCTAACCTTAACATTAACCTTAACCCAAAAAATCTAACCTTAACCCTAATCCTAAACCTAACCTTAGATCCTAACCATAACCCTAAAACTAACCCTAGCTCCTAACCCTAACCCTAATTCTAACCCTAACACGAATTCTAACCTTAAACCTAAACCCCCTAGAAATAGCATTTTACCTTGTGGGGACCAACAAAATGTGTTTGTTTACTATTCTTGTGGGGACTTCTGGTACCCATAAGTATAGTTAAACACGTCCAGACACACACACACACACACACACACACACTCTCTCTCTGTCTCATCCACGGCTGCCCAAGCGTGACATCATATCCATATCCTGCAGGAAGAGGAAGTGATGCAATAAAGCGTGACACTGCAGAGCCCCGGAGGTCCGGGGCCAAATGGAGCGACTGACCAACCCTCTTATCTCCCAGCCCAGACGGCTTGACCAAATGCCTGCCAGGGGCAGGGGATGGAGGATGGGGAGCAGGGGGATAGGGGCTGGGGAATAAAGAGCCAGAGGAAGGCTCAGATTATGGCTAGAGGCAGAAGGATGGTGGCCAAGAGATGGGAGAAACGGAGGAATGGTGTTCCTACACTGATGATGGGGGAGAGGGAGGAATGGTGTCCCTACACTGCATGATAGGAACTCTATCATGAATACATTATTTTAAATGCATAGTGCAAAAAGTGTTAGTAGCAAAAAAGTGAAGATAGGGCAAGATAAAGCAAACATTTCAATGACATGCTATTTATATGCAGTGCTTTGGCCATGGAGGGGGATCAAGGACCAACGGCTAGGGCCAGTTTCTGGGTTAAAGCCACATGCATACTGGGTGAGGTCCCACAGGCCCAGGGGCTGGATGATGGTTGAAGGCTGGGGGCTGGGTAAGAGCCTGGGGATGGAGGCTGGAGGCCAGTACCGTGTGAGAGCCAGGGACATGCAGCTCAACAAGATCTCATAGTTTCACTTCGAAATTTGACGTATTATGGATTAACATCTATTTTTTACGCATTCATTCTGCATGGTTACAGGGTTAATTTAATGTGGTTACAGGGTTAAAACAGAAACAACTCAAAGGGTTTAGTGTAGGTATTAATTCCGAGTGGGTAAGGTTAGGGCTATGATTTGGGGAAGGCTTAAAACAAAAATAATAAAAAACAATGTGCTATTTCCATCAAGTATCATCAAGTATTCTCCTGGCTTGCCAGAGCATTATAAACTGACGTGGCGCAGTGGTCAGAGCAGCATGCTTCGGTCTGAGCAACGTACTTCCCCGCCGAGCATCATGAGTTCGCGGCAGAGCTCAGCAATAGTTTTCTTTTTTTTGTGAGCGCAGAGGAAGGCATATATCAACGTTCTCAGGACCTTTTCAAACGTCCAAAATGGTCGTCTATTTCTAGTGACCAGACTGAGCAGCTACCCACTTTGGCTGCACAACCTGCTCTTCAGGGGGATAACAGGCCTCTGGAACGAACATGGTGTTCTAACTAAATCTGGAACTTAGTTTGCTGGTACTTTATAAGGATATAACTGAACTATGTATACTGTACTTCTGTGTGCATGGAGTAAATAGAGCCAAATGACTGAATAACCAAGGGCCATCTGGTCATCAGAGAAATGTATATGGCATGAATGAGGCTTGTCAACCTCAGGACTTAGGTCAGATAGACAGAGAGAGAACAGAACACACACACACATGAACTCACACACACACACACACACACGCATGCACACACGAACGTACGCATATACCCCCCCCCCTCACCCCCCCACCCCCCTCCACACACACACACACACACACACACACACACACACACACACACACACACACACACACACACACACACACACACACAGTCTAGACAGAATATAATCCAGAATCCCCTGTGGGCCCCTACTCAACCCTAGAGTCCCTGCTACTCTGCTTCAAACTAAAGTCAAGTACCTTAGAATTACAGTGTACTCTAGAAAAATACCCCGTGGGCTCAACACAACCTCTACCTAGTCACAGGGTCAGGTAAAAGCATCAAACAAGATAGCAACTTTTCAGAGCGAGGGGGAGAGTAGCAGACAGAACATCAATGTAGTGGTAAATACCCTGTAGCCCCAGACTGAGACTTCTCCCCGAAGTGTTCACTTTTTCACTCACTCACCCTCATGGATTTAAAGATATTTGGTCTAACTATGGGTTAAAGATGGGTTTCCACCACAATTCTTACGCCAGTCCATTCCTCTTAGATCTATGAGTGGGACTGAACTTAGATCAACTCAAATCAATTTCAATTTAAACTTTATTTAAAGTGGATTTTCAATTGCAAGACACTCAGAGTAAAACAATAAACTGAAAAGAGATTTAAAAAAAAACAGAATTAAAGAAGTGAAGGAGGAGGAGGTAGAGAATGGGACCAGAGCCCAGGTAGGAAGTGAGTGAAGTGCAGAGGGGGAAGTAGGAAGTGGATTAGGACAGGAAATAAGGTCATATCCCTCCCATCATGTGGTTCTCTGTTCTCTGAGGGCCGTAGAAGACGACGCTGTGTGACCCAGATCCCATTAGTACACACACCTCTGGACACACACATGAATACCCCCCCCCCCCCCCCCCCCACTGCATTATGTTTTTACATAATGCAGTGTTTAGTGCAGAGGCACATAGCCAAAAAAAAGCTTCATACATTACCGACAGTTACTGCTGTATGAGCACATCTCTCATCCTTCTTCCTATGCTGTCATAGGAACGATATATAGGTGTCGGTAAACGTTGATAGAACAATCTGTCCTCAGATGAACAGGGTGATGCATAAAACATGGAGAGGAGAGAGAGAGAGAGAGAGAGAGAGAGAGAGAGAGAGAGAGAGAGAGAGAGAGAGAGAGAGAGAGAGAGAGAGAGAGAGATAGAGAGATAGAGAGAGACAGAGACAGAGACAGAGACAGAGACAGAGACAGACAGAGAGAAGGGAGGGAGGGAGGGAGGGAGGGAGGGAGGGAGGGAGGGAGGGAGGGAGGGAGGGAGAGAATGAATTATGACTTAGTCAATGATGATGAATGCCTGTTAACACCAATGCCTATGCGGAGGCACTCTCTACTTTGTGAAACACTACAGTCCACAATCTCACTGTAACACTGCATACCATATTATACAGTACAGTGAGTCTCACAGGACTTGGTTGTTATCTACAGTAAAATCATGTTATAATGATAAAGATACATGTGCTCTGCACAGTGGCAATCCCAGTTTGGAGAGAGACAACAGCAGGCACAATCATATCTCTCTCCTGTCTTGAATCATGAAGTTGATATTTTTTGGCACAGTGGACGATATGGAAAAAATACAGTCTCTTTTTCCCATGAGCACCTGAGATTAGATGTGCTGTCTGGAGTGGTATGCCAAGAGCCATGTAAATACTAGAGGTGTGTGTGTGTGCGTACCTGCGTGCGTGCATCTGTGCGTGTGCCCGTGCTGTCATGTGTGTGTGTGTATTATGTGCCCGTGCGCCAGGGTCGTCCCACAAAGTCCCCTTTAATATAGACCACATGTCCCTCCGTCAAATCAAATCAAATCAGGCTTTATTTATATAGCCCATTTCAGACAAGAATGCAACACAATGCGCTTCACAGGAAAAAACATACACAAAAAAACACATAAAAATCAGAAAAATGTATTACACAACAAACACAAGAGGATAAAAAACAAAAGTATAACAATAAAAACTGAATGCCTAGAAAGCACGCTAAGGAAAAGCAGAGCTAAAAAGGTATGTGTTAAGATCCCTTTTAAATATGTCCACAGATTCGGCCCCCCCTCAGGTTCTCTGGCAGACTATTCCAGAGGCAGGAGGCATAGTAACTAAAGGCTGCCTCTTGGTCCTAGTCAACCCTGTGTCACTTCTAGGAAGATTTCAACCCACTTAATCCTAACATTTCTGAACTCTCGTTTTAATATGGTGAAACTATTCCTTTTAAAATATTTTATTCAAAAGAAACATTGAACATGTTTTGAGGTGGAAAACTGAGCAGGTCGAGCATAACACGTCAACCCTGTCACCCCTAGATAGAAAAGCTAGAAATGTTTTAGCAATTTCATTTAGGGAAGCTTGCATTAAATTGCCACTCCCTGTTGCACACAAAGTTCCATTTCCCCTGTCATGAGAGGATTTATGGCTGATTTACTGTAATATGAAATTGTTAACCCTGTTATGGTCAACCCTGTTACTTTATTTAGCACTTGATAGGCACTTATTATAGTAATTTTTTTATTTAACCTCTTGAGATGGGAAAACATGTTTTTTATAAAGTTGAACATGTGCTATTTATGACAGAATGTTAAAATTAGGTGACCAAGTTACACTTCTCAAAAGGCACCAAATCGGTGGAACAATCCGCCTATGTACGTGTGTGAGCCCATCTGTGCCTATGCGTTCTCCACCCTTAGACATTGGCGTGCCACACAGGAGGGCGGTGTCTATTATTCATGTGTAAACCATGCATATTCTACAAGAATAATTGCAGTAGCAGCATCTCCTAACATCGAGGAATTATTCTGGCGAAGCCCAGAGGTAAAGAAACCTGCTGCAGCAGAGTAGAGAGGTGAGGAGCAACCAGAGGAAGGAGGCGAGAGAGAGAGAGAGAGAGAGAGAGAGAGAGAGAGAGAGAGAGAGAGAGAGAGAGAGAGAGAGAGAGAGAGAGAGAGAGAGAGAGAGAGAGAGAGAGAGAGAGAGAGACAGGAGATAGAGAGAGCACGAGAGAGAGAGAAAGAGAGAGAGAGAAAGCACGAGAGAGAGAAAGAGAGAGAGAGAGAGAGAGAGAGAGAGAGAGAGAGAGAGAGAGAGAGAGAGAGAGAGAGCGAGGTACTGAAATTCTCTTCATTTCGGAACATGTTCTACTTATGAAAAGTATTTCCTTGGCTACCACATTACAACACTGTTGCTATTGATAGAAACGTACCCTATTGACCCCTATTCAAAATAAAATCCATCACATTTGGAGAGTTAATTCAATGCACTAAGATGCTATATGTAAGTCATATTGGCCTATCTAACCTGCGAGAATTCACCACAGGATATCCCGTTTCCCATTTCTCTAGAGAGGTGACTCTAGGCCTGTAAGCTGTTTCACCTCAACACACACAGTACAGAGCGAGAGCCGACAACTCGGACTGAGTTAATACTTTATCTGTTCAGATACAGACAGAAACACACACACAGACAGAAACACTAACAGACACAAGCAAAAGGACTGTGAGAGGGCATATATCAGAAAACAAGACCCCATTTGTAGCTGTATCACCGTTGAAAGTGCAAACAGTATGTTCGTGGAGCAGAGAGTAGAGAGTTCCCCTGTCCTCCCAAACTACCCATGGATCCACCCTCACATTCACTCATAAACTCCCTAACGCTCCCTCCATCTCAGATCAACTACAAGAGGTCTACAGACCTTCTCTCTGCACCACTCTGTACACCCACCGCCAATCCTCTATGACAGTTTGGTTCTGGGTACTCTGGATGAATCAGAGAAACTAGCTAGCAGGGATTTGAGAGAGAGAGAGCGAGAGAGAGAAAGAGCGAGAGCGAGAGAGGGGAAGGAGAGAGAGAGAGAGAGAGAGAGACAGATAGTCAAGATGCACATCAGGCACAAACGAGCAGAGTCCGTAACAGCATTCTGATTTGTTGTTTTGTCTTAACTAATAGATATTAGCAACCGGCTATAAAAAGACGAACAAACACAGTGTTAGGAGAAAGAACCGATCACCACTAGGGCTCGGGGGTTGGCTCCTTAACGAAGATTCCCTTACCCTGTCTGATCATCCCTGTGTGAGTTCGATAGAAGGTAAAGCAATGGGTTGGCCTCTGGCGTCTGACATGTTCACAGGGCGAGGGTGGGGACCCGCCAGAAGTCTCCTGACGGTAGGCAGCTGTCTGATTGTGGGGGCCATACTCCTAGCACACTCATACCCGCCTGACCCACCAGAAGTAGTAGTTAACCTAACTCAAGTTAGTAAGGACATGCTTGGGGAAGACAAAAGCAGGCAGAAAAGACAGCTTGACTTGGGGAAAGGGGAAGTACTAGTGACTGTAGGAAAGGACATCACCTTTGAGGTCTTTGCAGACCAGTTGGGGAGTTGGAGACTACTGGCTGGTCATATCGTAAGGGACGGGAGATATACAGTGGGGAGAACAAGTATTTGATACACTGCCGATTTTTCAGGTTTTCCTACTTACAAAGCATGTAGAGGTCTGTAATTTTTTATCATATGTACACTTCAACTGTGAGAGACGGAATCTAAAACATAAATCCAGAAAATCCCATTCTATGATTTTTAAGCAATTAATTAGCATTTTAGTGCATGACATAAGTATTTGATACATCAGAAAAGCAGAACTTAATATTTGGTACAGAAACCTTTGTTTGCAATTACAGAGATCATACTTTTCCTGTAGGTCTTGACCAGGTTTGCACACACTGCAGCAGGGATTTTGGCCCACTCCTCCATACAGACCTTCTCCAGATCCTTCAGGTTTCGGGGCTGTCGCTGGGCAATACGGACTTTCAGCTCCCTCCAAAGATGTTCTATTGGGTTCAGGTCTGGAGACTGGCTAGGCCACTCCAGGACCTTGAGATGCTTCTTACGGAGCCACTCCTTAGTTGCCCTGGCTGTGTGTTTCGGGTCGTTGTCATGCTGGAAGACCCAGCCACGACCCATCTTCAATGCTCTTACTGAGGGAAGGAGGTTGTTGGCCAAGATCTCGCGATACATGGCCCCATCCATCCTCCCCTCAATACGGTGCAGTCGTCCTGTCCCCTTTGCAGAAAAGCATCCCCAAAGAATGATGTTTCCACCTCCATGCTTCACGGATGGGATGGTGTTCTTGGGGTTGTACTCATCCTTCTTCTTCCTCCAAAGACAGCGAGTGGAGTTTAGACCAAAAAGCTCAATTTTTGTCTCATCAGACCACATGACCTTCTCCCATTCCTCCTCTGGATCATCCAGATGGTCATTGGCAAACTTCAGACGGGCCTGGACATGCGCTGGCTTGAGCAGGGGGACCTTGCATGCGCTGCAGGATTTTAATCCATGACGGCGTAATGTGTTACTAATGGTTTTCTTTGAGACTGTGGTCCCAGCTCTCTTCAGGTAATTGACCAGGTCCTGCCGTGTAGTTCTGGGCTGATCCCTCACCTTCCTCATGATCATTGATGCCCCACGAGGTGAGATTTGCATGGAGCCCCAGACCGAGGGTGATTGACCATCATCTTGAACTTCTTCCATTTTCTAAAAATTGCGCCAACAGTTATTGCCTTCTCACTAAGCTGCTTGCCTATTGTCCTGTAGCCCATCCCAGCCTTGTGCAGGTCTACAATTTTATCCCTGGTGTCCTTACACAGCTCTCTGGTCTTTGCCATTGTGGAGAAGTTGGAGTCTGTTTGATTGAGTGTGTGGACAGGTGTCTTTTATACAGGTAATGAGTTCAAACAGGTGCAGTTAATACAGGTAATGAGTGGAGAACAGGAGGGCTTCTTAAAGAAAAACTAACAGGTCTGTGAGAGCCGGAATTCTTACTGGTTGGTAGGTGATCAAATACTTATGTCATGCAATAAAATGGAAATTAATTACTTAAAAATCATACAATGTGATTTTCTGGAATTGTGTTTTAGATTCCGTCTCTCACAGTTTAAGTTTACCTATGAGAAAAATTGCAGACCTCTACATGCTTTGTAAGTAGGAAAACCTGGAAAATTGGCAGTGTATCAAATACTTGTTCTCCCCACTGTATATGTATGTCACCATGTACATCCTGGGACCATGTATTTGCTCATACCGAGAGGTGGGGATATGTGAATCTCCATACACAGTTCAAGGACAGGTGGAGTATCGTGAAAGTAGGAAATTACCGGGAATGGCAGTGCGACCCATATAGGGGTAAGTACTGTCTAAAAGTCTGAATTACGCTAAAACAGGTAAAGGCTACTGATGTGGGCTTGTGGTATATTTGATTTGACCGCAAATGTTGTGAAGATCCATTAGTGACTTTCCGGGTAGTGATCAACCAAGCGGATGTTACAGTCCCGACGAGTGAAATATCTTCTTCAACTAGGGCACCCTATAGAGTATTGATAAGATAGGGTACGGGGTAGGGCATCTTAGCTCCTGCTCCCACACTGAGAATGTCACAACTAAAGAGACCATGACCAATCTCTCCTCTTTGTTGCAGCCAGAGGATTTTAGGAACCAAAATCAGGCCCGCGCTGACATCTGGTGGTTGTGTGGTGGTAACAGACTATGGCCTAACCTACATGTGAATTGGACTGGAACCTGTGCGTTAGCTCAGATGGTAATGCCTTTCACTCTCATCAAATAATCTAACAGGTCAGAGACTGATGGGTTGTCGCGTAGAAAGCGAGACCTCCTTCCGGGATCCTTTGATGAGAGGATATATATTGATGGGATAGGAGTACCTCGAGGGGTTCCAGAAGAATTCAAAGCTAGGAATCAGATCGTGGCTGCTTTTGAATCAAGTATTTTCTGGTGGTCAACAATTAATAAGAATGTGGATTGGATAAACTACATCTACTACAACCAACAGAGATTTATTAACCACACCCGTGATGCAATAAAGGGATTGGCTGAGCAGACAGCGGCAACTAGCATAATAGCATGGCAGAATAGAATAGCTTTAGATATGCTTTGGCTGAACGGGGCGGGGTTTGTGTTTTGTTTGGATCTATGTGCTGTACTTTCATCCCCAATAATACAGCACCTGACGGGTCAGTGACCAAGGCTCTTCAGGGACTCACCACGCTGGCGAACGAACTGGCTGAGAACTCGGGTATTGATAACTCACTAACCGGTTGGTTTGATAACATGTTTGGAAAATGGAAAGCTATTGTTGCAACTATTCTGGGTGCAGCTATAGCTTGTATGGGTATGCTTGTTCTTTGTGGATGTTGTCTTATTCCCTGTGTCAGAGGGTTGGTGAGCAAGGCGTTTGAGAAAGCAGTAGCCCAGCTATGGGCCCATTCCCTACTCAGACCGATGGAACGACGACCTACATCCTCCCGCTCTAGTGGACGATGCAGAAGATTTAAATCCTGATGAACCTGTATTAAATGAGACAATTTTTAATGTTTAGTATACTATCTTTTCAAATGAAGACCATAACGAAAATCTAAACAAGAAGTGTTATGGTTGGAAGCAAAATTTGGTAGCATGCCAGGCAAATTGTGTAATTATAGTGTGTTTTGTACTAGTGATTCATTTTATATGGAAATCAACTTATATGCTTCAATGTGTGTGATTCCTTTTGGGAGTATGTGTGTAATATTTAGTCAAAGGGTGGATTGATAGAAGAATTTGGTAATGACTAATTATTACACTCCACTTTGGGAAATGTGTTAGAATCATGAGACTATAATCTAATAATATGAGTGTGTAGGACAAGTAAAGATTATGACATTGTGTTACTATTTAGCAGTGTGAGTAGGAGTTAGGCCAGACAACAAAGGAGAAGGAGAACTGTCGACTAGACAACTTGTGACAACTGTGAAAGTAAGGAAATAGGCCTCCCAATTTAGGGAGGGGAGGAAACCGTTAGGCTTGGAGGAGAGTATGAAACATGTTGCAGGATATTGTGAGAATAGCGATAGAGGAAAAAATGCAGCCTGCCCGAGCAAGGAGTAGGCTATGATAAGAACATGTGTGTGTGTATATGTGTGTGTGTGTGTGTGTGTGTGTGTGTGTGTGTGTGTGTGTGTGTATGTGTGACCTGATGGTCAGGAGAGCAGAGAATAACAACATGAGCTAAACCCAGGTGTGAGCTTACAAGATGTGTACAGTGGAAAAATACAGCCCACCTAAAGCGGGGTGGGATTTTTCCTCTGATGTGTGTGTATAAAAAGATTGTACGACCATTTTGTTGCAGAGCGCTCTCAATGAATAAACCTACTGACCATTGCAATAAGGGGTCTTTGTTTAATTTATTTAAACTAGAAATGTATACCTCTGGGAATTATTCAAAGATTTAAGAAGTGTTTGACTTCAACCATTGAGATAACAAAATTCTCGTGACAGTTTCCCTTTGTAATCCGTGATAGTGTAGTAGGATTCGATCTTAGTCCTGTATTGACGCTTTGCCTGTTTGATGGTTCGTCGGAGGGTGTGGCGGGATTTCTTATAAGAGCCCGGATTAGTGTCCCGCTCCTTGAAAGCGGCAGCTCTACCCTTGTGCGGATGTTGCCTGTAATCCTTGGCTTCTGGTTGGGATATGTACAGTACGTACAGTTACTGTGGGGACGACGTCGTCGATGCACTTGTTAATGAAGCCGATGACTGATGTGGTAAACTCCTCAATGCCATCGGATGAATCCCGGAACATATTCCAGTATGTGCTAGCGAAACAGTCCTGTAGCTTAGCATCCGCTTCATCGGACCACTTCCGTATTGAGTGTGCCACTGGTACTTCCTGTTTGAGTTTTAGCTTGTAAACAGGAATCAGGAATATAGAGTTATGGTCAGATTTGCCAAATGGAGGGTGCGGCAGAGCTTAGTACGTTTCTCTGTGTGTGGAGATAAGGTGATCTAGTTTTATTCCTCCAGATGCACATGTTGGTATTTCAGATTTCAGTCTTCCTGCATTAAAGTATCCGGCCACTAGGAGCGCCGCCTCTGGATGAGCATTTTCTTGTTTGCTTATATCCTCGTTAGTTCCAGCATCTGTTTGTGGTGGTAAATAGACAGCTACAAAGAATATAGATGAAAACTCTCTAGGTAAATAGTGTGGTCTAAAGCTTATCATGAGGTATTCTAACTGACACTTAATATTTGAGATTGAGCACCAGCTATTGTTGACAAAGAGACACACCACCCCCCTGATCTTACCGGAGGCTGCTGACCTTCATGTCTTAAAGTAATGATGGACTGTTGTTTCTCTTTGCTTATTTGAGCTGTTCTTGCCATAATATGGACTTGGTCTTTCACCAAATAAGGCTATCTTCTGTATACCCCCCCCCCCCCCCCCCACCCCACCCCCCACCTTGTCACAACACAACTGATTGGCTCAAACGCATTAAGAAGGAAAGAAATTCCACAAATTAACTTTGAAGAAGGCACACCTGTTAATTGAAATGCATTCCAAGTAACTACCTCATGAAGATGGTTGAGAGAATGCCAATAGTGTGCAAAGCTGTCATCAAGGCAGCTTTGATTTGAGATTTGAAGAATCTCAAATCTCAAATATATTTTGATTTGTTTAACACTTTTTTGGTTACTACATGATTCCATATCTGTTATTTCATACTTTTGATGGGTTCACTATTATTCTACAATGTAGAAAATAGTAAAAATAAAGAAAAACCCTTGAATGAGTAGGTGTGTCCAAACTTTTGACTGGTACTGTATATTATCCATGTTGTCGTTCAGCCACGACTCAGTGAAATATAAGATATTACAGTTTTTCATGTCCCGTCGGTAGGATAGTCCCGAACGGAGCTCATCCAGTTTACTCTCCAGTGATTGCACGTTTGCCAGAAGAACTGAGGGTAAAGGTGGAATATCCACTCCTCTCCAGGCATCCAACGCTTCGACCGCTGTAACAGTGTCTCCCCTTCATACGAATGACGGGGATTTGGTCCTGGTCCGGGAACAGCAGTATATCCTTCACGTCCGACTCATAAAAAAAAATCCTTGTCCAGTTCGAGGTGAGTAAACTCTGTTCTGATGTCCAGAAGCTCTTCTCGGTCATAGAAAACGATGGCGGAAACATGATGTACAAAAATAAATACAAAATGCGTAAAACAGCGGCCATCTCCTCCGGCGCCATTCTTTAAGAGAGATAGAGAGTGTGTGTGTGTGTGTGTGTGTGTGTGCATGCGTATATACTGGTACGTGCATGGGTGTTTGCGTGTCTGTGTGCATGCATGCATATGTGTACACACGCACATATGTGTGTGTGCGCACGCGTGTATGTGCACAGACATTCATGTGTGTGTGTGTTTGTGTCTGTGGTGTCAATATGCATGAGTGTGTGTGTATGTGTCTGTGTGTGTATGTTGGAGTGTCGGTGTAGTTTGTGTGTGGTTAGAGTCCAGTGAGTGCACGCAGACGTGTGTGTGTGTGTGTGTGTGTGTGTGTGTGTGTGTGTGTGTGTGTGTGAGAGGAAACACTGCAGTCTAAGCCAACAGGTGGGTTGAGCTTTGAACTACTGACCCCCATACAGAGGAAAGCTTTGGCTCTGAGAAACAGGAACGAGGAGAGAAAGTCTATTGGCCTCATCCATTTTTCATTAGAAGAGCAAAGTCTGTGTTTGCCTCAGATGTGATGCTTGATGCGCTTTGCATGAAAAGGAGTGTGCTTTCCCTGCAAGAGAAGAGAGGGAAACAGAGAAATTAAGAGAGAGAGATAGTAGGAGTGAGACGGAGCGAGTGTGAGAAAGAGGAGAGAGAGAGAAAGATGAAGACAGAGAGAGAGAGAGACAGAGAGAGAGAGAGAAGGAGAGGGAGAAAGCGAGAGATAGATAAATTGTCTTTAGAGTTTTTCTATATTTTGTATGTTCATCCTGCTTGCAAAACCAATTTCCCCATGGGATAGTAAAGTCTACCATGATAAAGGGGAGCGAGAGAGAGAGAAAGACAGATAGAGGGAGAGAGGGAAGCTGTCGAAAAGAGTCATCCCCCTCTCCCTCCCTCTCTTCTTCCTCTTGCTATGCTCACTGACCGGCATGCTAATGAGAGTCTGGGGTGAGTCACGGGGCTGAGGTTTTTCTGTAGTGTGCGTGCACACACACACACACACATTGACAGGGACACAGACAGACACAGTCCACACACACACACGAGAGCAAATAAACGCAGTAGGTTGAGTCACAGATGCTGAGGTTTGCAGTAGAACACTGTGTGATGTGGAGGCACATAACAGCAGTAGTTTGCCAGTAAGGCCCTTGCTCTCTACAGAGACTCTACCACCACACACACACGCATGCTTGCGCGATTGCACGCACGCACACACACACATACATACATAGAGCTGTGCTGAGATGTTGACAGGTTCTCCAGGGCTTGTGTAAGTAATGGGGGATTGGGCAGAAGGGTGTGTGTGGGGGAATGCAGGTCATTTGTCATGATTTAACTAAGATCACTTTAACAACACCCTGCCACAGCATCATACACACACCATCTTGTTTTTCTGTCTCTCTCCCTCTCTCTCTCTCTTTCCATCTCTGCTCCTCCTCGCTCTTTTTGCACTCCCCATTCCTGGCTCTTCTCCACCACATTTTATAATCTCCCTCTCCTCTCCCTCCATATCATCTGTCTCTCTCTCTCTCTCTCTCTCTCTCTCTCTCTCTCTCTCTCTCTCTCTCTCTCTCTCTCTCTCTCTCTCTCTCTCTCTCTCTCTCTCTCTCTCTCTCTCTCTCTCTCTCTCTCTCTCTGTCTGTCTGTCTGTCTGTCTGTCTGTCTGTCTCCCTCCATATGTCTGACTGTCTAACTCTCTCTCGCTCTCTCTCTCTCCATTTCTCAATTCTGTCTGTCAGTTGAGGTATTGTGTTGATGTTGTTGATGTGTGCTGGTTATTAATTCTCCCTTAGTCTTTTTCTTTCATCTCCCTCTCTCCTTCTTTCTCTCTCCCCCCTCTGTCTGTCTGTCTGTCTGTCTCTGTCTGTCTCTCCCCTCTCTGTCTGTCTCTGTCTGTCTCTGTCTGTCGCTGTCTGTCTCTCCCCCCTGTCTGTCTCTGTCTGTCTCTCCCCTCTCTGTCTGTCTCTGTCTGTCTCTGTCTGTCTCTCCCCCCTGTCTGTCTCTGTCTGTCTCCCCCCCTCTGTCTGTCTCTGTCTGTCTCTCCGCCCTCTGTCTGTCTCTGTCTCTCCCCCCTCTGTCTGTCTCTGTCTGTCTCCTTCAGCTGTGCTGACACACTGTAAAATCATTCCATTATGAGGCATCTATCAGCGCTCAGGTATTTTCTGAAACACATAATAAAATGTAAGCAAGTCTAGACTGTAGTGTAGGCCAACACTATGGACGTAGCCAACGCATTGATAACAAAGAACTGAATGCTACCTTGGTATAGGCACAAGTTGAATTTTCTCAAAAAATCTCATATTGACATTAAATCAAATCAAATTGTATTTGTTACATGCTTCGTAAACAACAGGTGTAGACTAACAGTGAAATGCTTACTTACGGGCCCTTCCCAACAATGCATAGAGAAATAATAGAAAAATACTAACACAAGGAATAAATACACAATTAGTAACAATAACTTGGATATATACACGGGGTACCAGTACCGAGTCGATGTGCCGGGATACAAGTTGAAGTCGGAAGTTTACATACACTTAGGTTGGAGTCATTAAAACTTGTTTTTCAACCACTCCACAAATTTCTTGTTAACAAACTATCGTTTTGGCAAGTCGGTTAGGACATCTACTTTGTGCATGACACAAGTAATTTTTCCAACAATTGATTACAGACAGATTATTTCACTTATAATTCACTGTATCACAATTCCAGTGTGTCAGAAGTTTACATACACTAAGTTGACTGTGCCTTTAAACAACTTGGAAATTTCCAGAAAATGATGTCATGGCTTTAGAAGCTTCTGATAGGCTAATTGACATCATTTGAGTCAATTGGAGTTGTACCTGTGGTCAGAAGTTTACATACACTCAATTCGTATTTGGTAGCATTGCCTTTAAATTGTTTAACTTGGGTAAAACGTTTCGGGTAGCCTTCCACAAGCTTCCCACAATAAGTTGGGTGAATTTTGGCCCAATCCTCCTGACAGAGCTGGTGTAACTGAGTCAGGTTTGTAGGCCTCCTTGCTCGCACACGCTTTTTCAGTTCTGCCCACACATTTTCTATAGAATTGAGGTCAGGGCTTTGTGATGTCAACTCCAATACCTTGACTTTGTTGTCCTTAAGCCATTTTGCCACAACTTTGGAAGTATGCTTGGGGTCATTGTCATTGTCCATTTGGAAGACCCATTTGCAATCAAGCTTTAACTTCCTGACTGATGTCTTGAGATGTTGCTTCAATATATCCACATAATTTTCCTTCCTCATGATGCCATCTATTTTGTGAAGTGCACCAGTCCCTCCTGCAGCAAAGCACCCCCACAGCATGATGCTGCCATCCCCGTGCTTCACGGTTGGGATGGTGTTCTTCGGCTTGCAAACTCCCCCTTTTTCTTCCAAACATAACGATGATCATTATGGCCAAACAGTTCTATTTTTGTTTCATCAGACCAGAGGACATTTCTCCAATAATAATAATAATAATAATATGCCATTTAGCAGACGCTTTTATCCAAAGCAACTTACAGTCATGCGTGCATACATTTTTGTGTATGGATGGTCCCGGGGATCGAACCCACTACCCTGGCATTACAAGCACCGTGCTCTACCAGCTGAGCTACAGAGGACCACTGTGCAGTTGCAAACCGTAGTCTGGCTTTTTTATGGCGGTTTTGGAGCAGTGGCTTCTTCCTTGCTGAGCGGCCTTTCAGGTTATGTCGATATAGGACTCGTTTTACTGTGGATATAGATACTTTTGTACCTGTTTCCTCCAGCATCTTCACAAGGTCCTTTGCTGTTGTTCTGGGATTGATTTGCACTTTTCGCACCAAAGTACGTTCATCTCTAGGAGACAGAACGCGTCTCCTTCCTGAGCAGTATGACGGCTGCGTGGTCCCATGGTGTTTATACTTGCGTACTATTGTTTGTACAGATGAATTTGGTACCTTCAGGCGTTTGGAAATTGCTCCCAAGGATGAACCAGACTTGTGGAGGTCTACAAAAATAATTCTGAGGTCTTGGCTGATTTCTATTGATTTTCCCATGATGTCGAGCGAAGAGGCACTGAGTTTGAAGGTAGGCCTTGAAAAACATCCACAGGTACACCTCCAATTGACTCAAATGATGTCAATTAGCCTATCAGAAGCTTCTAAAGCCATGACATCATCTTCTGGAATTTTCCAAGCTGTTTAAAGGCACAGTCAACTTAGTGTATGTAAACTTCTGACCCACTGGAATTGTGATACAGTTAATTATAAGTGAAATAATCTGTCTGTAAACAATTGTTGGAAAAATTAATTGTGTCATGCACAAAGTAGATGTCCTAACCGACTTGCCAAAACGATAGTTTGTTAACAAGAAATTTGTGGAGTGGTTGAAAAACGAGTTTTAATGACTCCAACCTAAGTGTATTTAAACTTCCGACCTCAACTGTACATATAAGTAGGGGTAAAGTGACTAGGCAACAGGATAGATAATAAACAGTAGCAGCAGTGTATGTGAAGAGTCAAAATAGTTAGTGCAAAATGGGTAAATGCAGACAGTCCGGGAAGCTATTTGGTTAACTATTTAGTAGTCTTATGGCTTGGGGGTAGAAGCTGTTCAGGGCCCTGTTGGTTCCAGACTTGGTGCATCGGTAACCGCTTGCCGTGCGGTAGCAGAGAGAACAGTCTATGACTTGGGTGGCTGGAGTCTTTGACAATTTTTAGGGCCTTCCTCTGATACCGCTTGGTATAGAGGTCCTGGATGGCAGGGAGCTCGGCCCCAGTGATGTACTGGGCCTTACGCACTACCCTCTATAGCGCTTTGCAGTCGGATGCCAAGCAGTTGCCATACCAAGCAGTGATGCAGCCAGTCAAGATGCTCTCAATGGTGCAGCTGTAGAACTTTTTGAGGATCTGAGGGCCCATGCCAAATCTTTTCAGCCTCCTGAGGAGGAAGAGGCATGCCTTCTTCACGACTGTGTTAGTGTGTGTGGACCATGTTAATTCTTTAGTGATATGAACTCCGAGGAACTTGAAGCTCTCGACCCGCTCCACTACAGCCCTGTTGATGTGGATGAGGGTGTGCTCAGTCCTCTGTATCCTGTAATCCACGATCAGCTCCTTTATCTTGCTGACCTTGTGGGAGAGGTTGTTGTCCTGGCACCACATTGCCAGGTCACTGACCTCCTCTCTCTAGGTGTTCTCATCGTCGTTGGTGATCAGGCCTACCACCGTTGTGTTGTCAGCAAACTTAATGATGATGTTGGAGTCGTGCGCGGTCACGCAGTCATGGGTGAAAAGGGAGTACAGGAGGGGAATAAGCACGCACCCCTGAGGGGCCCCTGTGTTGAGGGTCAGCATGGCGGATGTGTTGTTGCCTACCCTTAATACCTGGGGGCGGCTCGTCAGGATGTCCAGGTTCCAGTTGCAGAGGGAGGTGTTCAGTCCTAGGGTCCTGAGCTTAGTGACGAGCTTGGAGGGCACTATGGTGTTGAATGCCGAGCTGTAGTCAATGAACAGCATTCTCACATAGGTGTTCCTCTTATCCAGGTGGGAGTGCATTAGAGATTGCGTCATCTGTGGATCTGTTGGGGCTGTATGCGAATTGCAGTGGGTCCAGGGTGTCTGGGATGATGGTGTTGATGTGAGCCAGCATTTCAAAGCATTTCATGGCTACAGATTTGAGTGCTACGGGGCGATAGTCATTTTGGCAGGTTACCTTGGCATTCTTGGGCACAGGGACTATGGCTTGACGTGTAGGTATTACAGACTGGTTCAGGGAGAGGTTGAAAATGTCAGTGAAGACACCCGCCAGCTGGTCAGCGCATACTCTGAGTCCTGGTAATCCGTCTGGCCCCATGGCCATGTGAATGTTAACCTGTTTAAAGGTTTTACTCACATCGGCTACGGAGAGCGAGATCGTCTGGAACTGCTGGTGTGCTCATGCATGATTCAGTCTTTCTTGCCTCAAAGCGAGCATAGAAGGCATTTAGTCACTGGGCAGCTCGTGGCTGGGTTTCCCTTTGTAATCCATGATAGTTTGCAAGCCCTACCACCTCCGACGAGCACCAGAGCCAGCGTTGTAGGATTCGATCTTAGTCCTGTATTGACACTGTTTGATGGCTCGTCGGAGGTCGTAGCGGGATTTCTTATAAGCATCCCGATTAGTGTCCCGCTTCGTGAAAGTGGCAGCTCTAGCCTTTAGCTCAGTGCGGATGTCGCCTGTAATCCATGTCTTTTGGTTGGGATATGTATGTAAGGTCACTGTGGGATTTTGGCAAAAGTCATGAGTGACGTGTGCATATCTCAAGATAGCAAATGTAAACCAGCAACATCGGTCAAAACCTCAAAATATGTCAGCAAAGGAAAGGAAAGGAATAAACCTTGAGAGGAACCAGACTCTATTGATGGCCAGACCAGACTCTATTGATGGCCAGACCAGACTCTATTGTTGGCCAGACCAGACTCTATTGTTGGCCAGGGAAAAGTTCAGGGTACCTACAGCCATCTTCTCTATTCTACCTCGGCAGTTTAATTCTGCAGCTGTAGTGCTTAATTCACTTCACAAGGACATTTCAACCAAAATATCATTCAATAACACCACGAATGCCCAAGTAGCTATCATATATTCAGCTCAAGAGAGTTGAACAGTTCTTTGCTATTCTCCCACTGTTCAATGTATTCAATACAAAGTAGATGGTGTGAACTTGATGAAAAAAAGAAGTGCGCATGCGCGCACACACACACACACACACACACACACACACACATACATACAGAATGGATTAAGTGCCTCAAGGTTTCTAAACAATCAGGGAGTGAGAGGAAATAGTGTCTTCATCTCTCCATCTTTGAAACTTGAATGGTATTCCTCTATGAACATGAAGTGCTTTATAAAGAGATAACACATCTACATTACTTAATCTACCAGGCATTTATAAACCACTAACAACTTATACATCTCTCGTGTCATTTCAGCAAACTCAGTCACGACTGACAGTATAGATCTGCCTATTTCAAAGAATCTTTAAGAAACCAATGTATAACTTGTCTTGGGACCTCAGATCCTCAAAACGTTATATAGCTGCACCATCACTGCCTGGTATGGCAACTGCTCGGCATCCGACCGTAAGGCGCTACAGAGGGTAGTGCGTACGGCCCAGTACATCACAGGGGCCAAGCTTCCTGCCATCAAGGACCTCTATACCAGGCGGTGTCAGAGGAAGACCCAAAAAATTGTCAAAGACTCCAGTCACCCAAGTCATAGACTGTTCTCTCTGCTACCACACGGCAAGCGGTCCCGGAGCGCCAAGTCTAGGTTCAAAAGGCTCCTTAACAGCTTCTACGCCCAAGCCATAAGACTGCTGAACAATTAATCAAATGGCCACGCAGACTATTTACATTGACCCCCCCCCCTCTTTGTTTTTACACTGCTGCTACTCGCTGTTTATTATCTATGCATAGTCACTTTACCCCTACCTACATGTACAAATTACCTCGACTAACCTGTACCCCCGCACATTGACTCGGTACTGGTACCCCCTGTATATATATATTATTTTTTACTTTAGTTTATTTAGTAAATATTTTCTTAACTCTATTTCTTGAACTGCATTGTTGGTTAAGGGCTTGTAAGGGCTTGTAAGGGCTTGTAAGTAAGCATTTCACGGTAAGGTCTACACCTATGGCGCAGTGGTCTAAGGCACTGCATCGCAGTGCTAGCTGTGCCACTAGAGATCCTGGTTCGAGTCCAGGCTCTGTCGCAGCCGGCCGCGACCGGGAGACCCATAGGCGGCGCACAATTGGTCCAGCGTCGTTCAAGGTAGGGGAGGGTTTGGCCGGCAGGGATGTGGGTCCGTTTCCCACGGGGGGCCAGTATAAAAAATAATAATTTTAAAAACGTATGCATTCACTGTATGTCGCTCTGGATAAGAGCGTCTGCTAAATGACTAAAATGTAAATGTATTTGGCGCATGTGACAAATACAATTTGATTTGATTTTAAATGAAAAGTGCCAGTGAGAATGAACCTACAGTATGTTTGGATGCAGACAGAGTACTGTAGCTGAGATGTGAGGGCAGCAAGCAAGTGAGTTAGTAATAATAATGGATATGGTGTCTGACTGACGCAAAAACATAATAAATCAAATCAAAAATGTGCCGAATACAACAGGTGTAGACCTTACAGTGAAATGCTTACTTACAAGCCCTTAACCAACAATGCAGTTCTTAAGAAAAGAAAAAAAAGTGCTACATAAAAGATAGATAAGTAAAAAATTAAAACAATTACAGTAGGGAGGCTATACACAGGGGGAACCAGTACAGAGTCAATGTGTGGGGGCACCGGTTAGTCGAGGTAATTGAGGTAATATGTACATGTGGGTAGAGTTAAAGTGACTATGCATGAATAATAAACAGAGTAGCAGCAGTGTAAAAACAAAGGGGGGGGGGGGGGGGGGGGTCAATGTAAATAGTCCTGGTGGCCATTTGATTAATTGTTCAGCAGTCTTATGGCTTGGGGGTAGAATCTGTTAAGGAGCCTTTTGAACCTAGACTTGGCGGTCCGGTACCGCTTGCCGTGCGGTAGCAGAGAGAACAGTCTATGACTAGGGTGGCTGGAGTCTTTGACAATTTTTAGGGCCTTCCTCTGACACCGCCTAGTATAGAGGTCCTGGATGGCAGGAAGCTTGGCCCCAGTGATGTACTGGGCCATACACACTACCCTCTGTAGTGCCTTGCGGTCGGAGGCCGAGCAGTTGCCATACCAGGCGGTGATGCAACCAGTCAGAATGCTCTCGATGGTGCAGCTGTATAACTTTTTGAGGATCTGAGGACCCATGCCAAATCTTTTTAGTCTCCTGAGGGGGAATAGGATTTGTTGTGACCTCTTCACGACTGTCTTGGTGTGTTTGGACCATGATAGTTTGTTGGTGACGTGGACACCAAGGAACTTGAAGCTCTCAACCTGTTCCACTACAGCCATGTCGATGAGAATGGGGGCGTGCTCAGTCCTCTTTTTTTACATGTAGTCCACAATCATCTCCTTTGTCTTGATCACGTTAAGGGAGAGGTTGTTATCCTGGCACCACACGGCCAGGTCTCTGACCTCCTCCCTATAGGCTGTCTCAACGTTGTCGGTGATCAGGCCTACCATTGTTGTGTCATCGGCAAACTTAATGATGGTGTTGGAGTCGTGCCTGGCCATGCAGTCATGGGTGAACAGGGAGTACAGGAGGGGACTGAGCAGGCACCCCTGAGGGGCCCCCGTGTTGAGGATCAGTGTGGCAGATGTGTTGTTACCTACCCTTACCACCTGGGGGCAGCCAGTCAGGAAGTCCAGGATCCAGTTGCAGAGGGAGGTGTTTAGTTCCAGGGTCCTTAGCTTAGTGATGAAGGCACTATGGTATTGAACGCTGAGCTGTAGTCAATGAATAGCATTCTCATATAGGTGTTCCTCTTGTCCAGGTGGGAAAGGGCAGTGTGGAGTGTAATAGAGATTGCATCATCTGTGGATCTGTTGGGGCGGTATGCAAATTGGAGTGGGTCTAGGGTTTATGGGATAATGGTGATAATGTGAGCCATGACCAGTCTTTCAAAGCACTTCATGGCTACAGATGTGAGTGCTACGGGTTGGTAGTCATTTAGGCAGGTTATCTTAGTGTTCTTGGGCACAGAGACTATGGTGGTCTGCTTGAAACATGTTGGTATTACAGACTCAGTCAGGGACATGTTGAAACTGTCAGTGAAGACACTTGCCAGTTGGTCAACGCATGCTCGGAGTACACGTCCTGGTAATCCGTCTGGCCATGCGGCCTTGTGAATGTTGACCTGCTTAAAAGTCTTACTCACATTGGCTACGGAGAGCGTGATCACATAGTCATCCGGAACAGCTGATGCTCTCATGCATGCTTCAGTGTTGCTTGCCTCGAAGCGAGGATAGAAGTGATTTAGCTCGTCTGGTAGGCTTGTGTCACTGGGCAGCTCGCAGCTGTGCTTCCCTTTGTAGTCTGTAATAGTTTTCAAGCCCTGCCACATCCGACGAGTGTCAGAGCCGGTGTAGTACGATTCAATCTTAGTCCTGTATTGACTCTTTGCCTGTTTGATGGTTCCTCAGAGGCCATAGCGGGATTTCTTATAAGCGTCCGGGTTAGAGTCCCATTCCTTGAAAGCGGCAGCTCTACCCTTTAGCTCAGTGCGGATGTTGCCTGTAATCCATGGCTTCTGGTTGGGGTATGTACGTACGGTCACTGTGGGGGGGACATCATCGATGCACTTATTGATGAAGCCAGTGACTGATGTGGTATACTCCTCAATGCTATCGGAAGAATCCCGGAACATATTCCAGTCTGTGCTAGCAAAACAGTCTTAGCTTAGCATCTGCGTCATCTGACCACTTCCTTATTAACCGAGTCACTGGTGCTTCCTGCTTTAGTTTTTGCTTATAAGCAGGAATCAGGAGGATAGAGTTATGGTCAGATTTGCCAAATGGAGTGCGAGGGAGAGCTTTGTACGCGTCTCTGTGTGTGTAGTAAAGGTGGTCTACATTTAACATGCTGGTAGAAGTTAGGTAGAATGGATTTAAGTCCCCGGCCACTAGGAGCGCTGCCTCTGGATGAGCGTTTTCCTGTTTACTTATGGCCTTATACAGCTCATTGAGTGCAATCTTAGTGCCAGCATATGGCACACACACTCTGAATGCACGGAATGAATGCATGGAATACAATCAGGGAACGCACACACGCTGTTCTGCTCCACTTCACCGGTGGGCTCTGATATCTACTGTGATAACTACTATTTCTCCACAGCCTTTCATACACACACACTCCTGAACTCCTTCTCTCTCTCTCTGTCCCTGATGCTCCCTCTCTCTCTCTCGCTCTCTCTTTCCCTCACTCCCTGTCTTTCACTCTCTCTTCTCCCTCTCTCTCTCTCTTTCTTTCTCTCACTAGTCTAAATGTGACAGCGTGATTAATGTCATTCTCTGAGGAGAGCCCCGGCCGAAGGACGTTGGTCCCCAGATGATTCTGGGAGGATTTTGGGGATAGGCGTGCCGTGTGTGGCATCGGAATAGGCCAGGGTTAGCCCCAATCTGGGCCATATCTCTCTCTCTTTCTCTCTCTTTCTCTCCCTCTCTCTCTCTCTTTCTCTCTCCCTCTCCCTCTCTCTCCTCATCCTCTTTTCATTTACTCCTCTTTTCACTCTCCTCCTATTCTAGCCTTCAGTGACCTTCCCAAGCTGAGCTCTTCTCTGCCTCTCTCTCTTTCTTTCTTTCTCTTTCTCAGTCCTCTGGTGTTTCCTTCGCTCAGTCCTCTGGTCTTTCCTTCGCTCAGTCCTCTGGTCTTTCCTTCGCTCAGTCCTTTGGTCTTTCCTTTGCTCAGTCCTCTGGAATTTCCTTCGCTCAGTTCCCCGGTGTTTCATTCGCTGTCGTTCAGCAGCAGATGATGCGCTGTCAGCCTCTAACTTACCATTTCCACTTGCCATCACTCACCACTGTCATCAAATGGACTCAAGCTAGCCACAAGTTCCGAGTGAGCTCAATCGTCATGAAACGCAAATACAGCGATGAGTTTCTCTCTCTTGGTTTCATACAAACTTTGAGAAATAGCGAGGAAAGTGCTTAGTAACGAGTCTCTCAAAACTAACAAATTAATCAAACGAAACATCCTGACGAAACATCCACAGCATGACGGTAAACCCAGGGAGTTCTTTCAGAACAGGGCAGAATGCGTTAGGAAACAGTGCTTCGACAGTGTAAAAGTAGGTCAGCTAGCAAGGCATTGTTGTCATTTTATAACAGGTGATGATAAGCAGAAATAAGGAAGTACTATCTCTCATAGTAGTAGATGTGAATTTCTCTTTCAAACAATCCCCTGGCCTTGTACACAGCTACTAGCTAACATTAGCCAAAGCAGGCTAGCTACTGATAGTGCAACCCTTAGTAACAGTACAGAAAATATAAAAAATGATCAGGCCTCCTGTACATCTTACTGTAGAAATTATTGTTGAAAATAAGTCTAGATTTGAACTGTTGCTGTTAAAATACAAGTAATAATTTTTATTCTGAACTGGAATAAATTGATTGAAGCAAGATGCTTTTTGAGGTACACTCACACAGTTCTGGGTTGCTCATCTACAGCAGGAAGCGGTCTCCTGCCTGAGAAAGCAGTAGATGTTCTGATCCAGTTTGGCACCACATACCAATGTGAGTCAGGGTTTTCAACTCTGGCATACTTAAAAAACAAGTACAGAAACAGACTCAATGCTGAGCATGACCTCCTTGTTAAGCTGTCAAAAACTGAGCCTTGAATAGACATGCTTGTTGAAAACTTCAACCTGTGTGATTTGATCAATCAGTTTATTCCAGTTCAGAATAAAAAATATTTACTGTATTTTAACAGCAACAGTTCCAATTTATACTTTTTTTCAAAAATACTTTCTACAGTAAGATGTACGGTAGGCCTGATCATTTTTCATCTGTACTGTCACTTAGGGTTGCACTATCAAAAACTCAGCCTGTGTGTGTGTTCTGTTATACATTTGTGTGATGTGATCAATCAGTTTATTCCAGTCAGAATGAAAATGATTTATTGTATTTTAACAGCAACAGTTCCAACCTGGACATATATGTAAGAGTGTTTTGAATGGGGAAAAATAAACATGAATAGCTATTTATATGGGTATTTCATTTCATTGTTATTTGTTTTTGTCTATATTGCATTTGTTTTAGGCATAAGGGCAATGAAATGTACCAATATTTACGTATAGTTGCATATTTTCATAAGCTTGGGACCCAGGAATACACAGAATTTCGAATTTGTGTCCCAGGCTGAAAAAGTTCAGAACCCCTGGTCTAGATTGTGGTTTGTTGTTCTCACCTCTTTTCTTTTTGAGTGAACACGCACCTTTGGAAATCTCAACACTTTTGAATGTATATTTACATTGCAATGGACTCTATCCTGCATTTGTGATACTTAAAGCAGCCCTTTAAGGAGTTCCATTTTGGCATTCTTTGCAACTATTTCTTATCACTGTGAAGTACAGTACTCAGTTCAGTCACATTCATATTCACAGCACACTGAAAAACATCAACAGCATTATACTGTATGGTGTATATGTGACAGGTTAAAGGACATATCCATAGCCTGTTATACACTAAAAAGTATTAGTAAGTTCATGGTATGTAAGGATCTTAAAATATCTAAGGTTAAAAAGATCATGCATCCAGTACTAGTTCATAGAGATTGATAAAATTCATAAATGTGTTAAAATCCGTCAAGTGTAAAAGGGTAAATATTGTAAGAGGAATGTGTAAACGTTACATTGACTACTTTATTTTGTGGTGCCTAATTTAAGGGTAAAAGTGTTAATCTGTGATCTACTAAATGCTCTTAATCTATGAGCCTGAGATCGATTGCTCTGGTCTCCACCCAACTTTCTGGGGAAATCGCGGTCTTTTTCTCATTACACTAAAGTTTTCAGTGAGGAAACATAACTGCGTCACTTTCGTGATTATTTCTCCCCTTTTTCAGGTACGTTATTGATATAAAACGAGTTAATTTGAATGTAATAACTTGCTAACATGTCAAGAGAGTTTAAGGTATGTGTTAGTAACATCTTGAGTAAGTTAGAGTTAAGTTGAAGAGAGTTATTAGGTGCGTGTGTGAGTGAAATCTGCTTGGTTGCAGCGAAATAGCTTCGTATTGAGAGTAGCTGCCATTTTATTCTAATTGTGAATGAACATGTGCGTTGTTAATAATATATTTTGGGGTTATTTGTATAATGTGTTTCGAATACTTTGTTGACAGGGTTGATAAATGTAGTTATGGGTTACTGAGCTAAAGCTACTTTGTGTTTGACAGTTATATTGAAACATTTGTATATGTTTTAGTGAATTACAGTTTATGCTATTGTGATTTGAATAAGCTTTGTACCCTACAAAACTCTGGTTCCTGTAGATCTGTTGTTCTGTAAAATGTGGTATTTTTGTAAAAGGATTACACTAAAGTTTTCAGTGAGGAAACAACTGCATCACTCTCGTGATTATTTCTCCCCTTTTTCAGGGGCGTAACATATAGGGAGCGTTCTAATTCAATAAATATGCAACAGTTATACTTGCCGCATGTGTGTGTGTATTCCCTTGATTCCATATTACCATAGTTTTGTTTCTTTGTCTACGGTAACTAACCTTCTGCACTGATCACTATCTAGGCCACTGACTAGCTTTAGGCAGAGAGAGAGAGAGAGAGAGAGAGAGAGAGAGAGAGAGAGAGAGAGAGAGAGAGAGAGAGAGAGAGAGAGAGAGAGAGAGAGAGAGAGAGAGAGAGAGAGAGAGAGAGAGAGACAGACAGACAGACAGACAGACAGACAGACAGACAGACAGACAGACAGACAGACAGACAGACAGACAGACAGACAGACAGACAGACAGACAGACAGACAGACAGACAGACAGACAGACAGACAGACAGACAGACAGACAGGCAGACAGACAGACAGACAGACAGACAGACAGACGGAGAGAGGGAGAGAGAGATAGATGGAGACAGACAGACAGAGAGAGAGCGAGAGAGAGAGGGAGCAAGAAGAAGAAAAAGGATGGAGAGGAAGGGAAAGCGAGAGAAAGTAGAACAATGGGAGGGATGGAGAAAGAGAGAGTGGGATAGAGGGAGGAATGGAGTGAGAGAAAGGTAGAGAGAGAGAGAGAGATAAAATACCTGTGCTCCTCTTCTTTACTGACCGTAGTCTTTCTTACACAAGAGCTTATAAAGAGGGTATTACATCCTAATAATATGGTCATTCAGCAGACACTTTTAATCTACAGTTATGCACACACACACACACACACACACAGTGTATCTATCCGGAAATGGAAATTGAACTCACAACCGTAGCATTGCCAGTACCATGCTCTAAACACCTGATCCATCATAGAAATAGGTGACATTCCATGTCATTAAAGGATTAACACACCTGCACAAAGTTGATCTACAACTGTTGATCTACAACTGTATATTTGAGTATTTTTGAGTATTTTTCAACCGTTGATGGGGTGCAGAGAGTGAGAAAACAGGGAAAAATAAGAGTGACAAAGAGGAAAAGAGGGAGAGATAAAAGTCTGGGTGCTTTTCTCATCTTTCCTTGATAAAAAATACAGAGATTGGTCTCTGTTTTATTCTCATTTACACCTCAGAGAGAGAGAGAGAGAGAGAGAGAGAGAGAGAGAGAGAGAGAGAGAGAGAGAGAGAGAGAGAGAGAGAGAGAGAGAGAGAGAGAGAGAGAGAGAGAGAGAGAGTGAAAATGAAAGCGGGGAACAACATCAATATCAGGACCAGGTTATTGTTTTTCAGGGGAGTAATTGAATGGCTGACATGGTGTTTTAGATTTATTACACAAGTGAGACAGTTCACAAACAACAGACTGTGTTCATGTAAAGTGCTCCATTTAAACAGACTTTCTAAAGCCAAAAGACGAAATACCAAAAAAGACCGGTTTAAATACATACATTGTTTGCGAGGCTACATGCATCAAGTAGCCTAGCCCATAGGCCTATATGTTTTGATAAGGTTTGTATCACAACTAAAGTGGCCAAATAACTCTAAGCGTAGCCTATAGGCCCTAGACCCCTGGAACAGGGTTGGAGAACCCATAGCCTACAGAGCCTAGTGAAACATATGTTCTTATAAGCCCAATCATTGCGCAATCGAGTGTTGACTGGCCACTATTTAAAGGTCATCCCAGCTTTCTAGTGATGCTATATTTATTGCTAAATTCTTAACATTAGCACATGAATCCACTTTACAACCGATTTAGCCTACCCGGCATATTAAAAACATAACCGCGGGAAGTGTTTCCTTCATTCGCTATTCAAGTGCAGGCTACGGATTACATGTTTTTTTTGTTGTGGGCCATAAAATTAAAATAAATCCACACATATATTAGTAGGCTATATGTAAAGACCAGATTAACTTGAGAATAGTCTGATGGGGTGGAATGAGAGACTGATGAAATGTGTGCAGCCTGCGCAATACATTTTACTTTTTTCATATCGCCATTAGAGTCGCATTATGCAGCCTTAGAATGTATTAGAAATCAAAACACATAGCTTAAGGGTTGTATCACAACTAAAGTTGCATAAATTACTAAATTAAGCATTTAGGAGGACCTGTTTCAAAGTATCACTTTGTTAACCACTCAACACCCAAATATCATTTTCTATTTTATTCAGCTATGTTCAATTGTATTCATCTTACTATAAAATAATGCCACGGGAATTATAAGCAAATCTTATCTGCTAAATGAACTAGTGTAGCCAACAGTCATTTGGCATAGCCAGATCAGGGCCTAATATAAGGACGATTCAGAATATGCTATTCTGTTCTTCTGAAATAGGCTACATTTTCTTCATATCACAATGTTTCTTTAGACCTGCCTAAAAAAAATAATGGATTTATTGTGATGGTGTAGGCTATATTAAATTGATTTATTATACTTTTAAAATTAAGATGTTCCAAAGGTCCGCATCAGTGGCTTGTACGCTATGTGTGGAAGCATGGAGATGCTTAACGTGTTTATGTTAATAAACTGTAAATTACCGTGAGACCGGCAGTTATTTGCATGACAGTACTAGCTGACAAAATGTAATGACACCACAGCCCTACAGCCCTACGGTGCCACCAACCACCTGTGTAGTAGAGTGCACATCACTGGAAGGTATAGTTATAAACACTAGAGGGAATCCTTCCAATCTTTATCTCTGTGACAGCACAGGCATTTTAAAGCAGTCACTGCTCTTCATCTTTTGAGTTTTCATTTCCAGCAGCATCTGGTCTCCCATCCAAGGATTGCCCCAACCCTGCTTAGCTTCTTCTGACAGCCAGCAGAGGGATTCAGAGAGGTATATGACTACAGGGCTGGTGGCTGGTGGCTGGCACATCAGCCCCGGTCTCCTGCTGGTTCCCCAGATGTCCCTATGGTTCAATTCAAACCCCCCTGTGTGGATCTCACAACCAGAGCTTTAACTAAGGAGTCAGTCTCAGCAGCATTCAACACAGCATTACACATTATAATTGTATCAGCACCACTACATTAGACATTGTAATGTTATCTAACGTTACTTCCAGTACACTTAGTACATAGTAAGGCATTAGAGGCTTCTTGTGGGGATATAATCTGCAACTGTCATGTGGTTAACATCATAGAAATGCAATGGGTCTATTTGTAATTCCACTCTACACTGACTTTAACACTACCAACAAGTTGTGCTTGTCTCGGCACAACCTAGCATGAATCAACCTTCTAAATGTACCTATTTGTCTCTGACCATTATCCAGGCTGCCTCTTCAACCCACCTTGTCATTTACTAAGAGTCACACTATTATGCTGACCCCATGTGTATGGCTCACTTTCCAGTGGGTACAGCTGTGTAGACGGTCAGTCTGTCTTTGCTACACACTAATTATTTCTAGCATGATGTGGATGGGGCACGGCATGGCACACACATACTTACACACACACACACACACTCTCTCTCTCCCGTCCCGGAGTGGAAACAGTGCTGTCGAGCGGTGAGATGAAGGATTAGAGGAGAGCAGATGTGTAGATGTTTAATGAACATGATGCTCAGTTTGACAGCTGTGCCTGCCTGGCTCTCTCTCAGTCCTTCAATGACCAGGGTCCTGTTGTTTATCACCAAAAACACATTGCTCGATATTCAAGCCTGTATTGTTCTATTTTGGGGCTTTCTCATATTGAAATGAATGATGGGAGGAGGGAGGTAAAGGTGAAGGTTTCCAGAGCTAATGTTTCCAGCCAGAGGTGGGGTGACTGCTGTTTACTGTGCACTGATAAAGACTAAACTGACACACACACGGACACACACTCGTACGTGCATACACACACGGACACACATGTACACACACACACACACATACAAACACACACACACACACATACATACACACACAACCACACACACAAACACACACCTCAGTGGGATAAGCTGCAATTAATCTTCACATGTACCATTTTTCAATTACACAGGTTGAGCTCAGTGTGTGTGAGTGTGAGTGTGAGTGTGTGTGTGTGTGTGTGTGTGTGTGTGTGTGTGTGTGTGTGTGTGTGTGTGTGTGTGTGTGTGTGTGTGTGTGTGTGTGTGTGTGCGCGTGCGTGCGTGCTGCTTTTACTCTCAGCTAATGGTCCCGTGTGGCTCAGTTGGTAAAGCATGGTGGTTACAACGCTAGGGTTGTGGGTTTGATTCCCACGGGGGACCAGTACGAAAGAAAAATGATGAAAATGTATGCGTTCACTACTGTAAGTCGCTCTGGACAAGCGTGTCTGCTAAATTACTCAAATTGAAAAGAAAAAATGTAATGCTTTTGTGTCTGCGGAAAGGAGTGTAGTTGGGGAGTTAGAAGGGCATTCAGGGTGTCAGATGAAGAGAGTGTAGTAGGGGAGTTAGAAGGGCATTCAGGGTGTCAGATGAAGAGAGTGTAGTAGGGGAGTTAGAAGGGCATTCAGGGTGTCAGATGAAGAGAGTGTAGTAGGGGAGTTAGAAGGGCATTCAGGGTGTCAGATGGTGTGTGTGTGAGAGGTCTCAGGAGGACTAATTGTCCTGTCAGATTTGTAACACACAGATACCCACTGACTCTGCTTTAGCCCCATAGGGAGAGGCCACAAGGACACAGTCAGTCAGTCAACACACACCTCTCAGTCTAATTTCAACACAGAATAACATGATAGGAGGGCTGATGTAGACAACGTGACACCACCCACTAACACACAGTGGAGTCACTCAGATAAGGAGCAGCAGGGCTGCTGTCAGAGAATAGAAAAATTGATGGAGGGGATAATAGATGGAGGAGGGAGAAGTAGGGGGAAATGAGAGCAGATCTGATCCAGAACCTGATGTTACTAATGCTGAGCAGGGGACTCAAATCACACATCCAGGGCTATCTTTATCACACTGCTGTCTGCTGCTACATACTGGGGTCTGAGTCTCACTGTCTGATGCTACATACTGGGGTCTGAGTCTCACTGTCTGATGCTAAATACTGGGGTCTGAGTCTCACTGTCTGATGCTACATATTGGGGTCTGAGTCTCACTGTCTGATGCTACATACTGGGGTCTGAGTCTCACTGTCTGATGCTACATACTGGGGTCTGAGTCTCACTGTCTGATGCTACATACTGGGGTCTGAGTCTCACTGTCTGATGCTACATATTGGGGTCTGAGTCTCACTGTCTGATGCTACATACCAGGTACAACCCTAAATCCGTAAACATGGGCACCCTCATAGATATCATCCTGACTAATTTACCCTCTAAATACACCTCTGCTGTCTTCAACCAGGATCTCAGTGATCACTGCCTCATTGCCTGCGTCCGTAATGGGTCCGCGGTCAAACGACCACCCCTCATCACTGTCAAACGCTCCCTAAAACACTTCAGCAAGCAGGCCTTTCTAATTGACCTGGCCCGGGTATCCTGGATGGATATTGACCTCATTCTGTCAGTAGAGGATGCCTGGAAGTTCTTCAAAAGTGCTTTCCTCTCCATCTTAAATAAGCATGCCCCATTCAAAAAATTCCGAACTAAGAACAGATATAGCCCCTGGTTCACCCCAGACTTGACTGCCCTTGACCAGCACAAAAACATCCTGTGGCGTACTGCATTAGCATCGAACAGCCCCCGCGATATGCAACTTTTCAGGGAAGTCAGGAACCAATATACACAATCAGTTAGGAAAGCAAAGGCTAGCTTTTTCAAACAGAAATGTGCATCCTGTAGCACTAACTCCAAAAAGTTTTGGGACACTGTAAAGTCCATGGAGAATAAGAGCACCTCCTCCCAGCTACCCACTGCACTGAGGCTAGGAAACACTGTCACCACCGATAAATCTCTGCTTGCTTTCCATGCTTTCCACCTGGCTACCCCTACCCCAGCCACCAGCTCTGCACCCTCCGCTGCAACTTGCCCATGCCCCCCCCCCCCCCCCCCCCCCCGCTTCTCCTTCACCCAAATTCAGATAGCTGATGTCTTGAAAGAGCTGCAAAATCTACTACAAATCAGCTGGGCTAGACAATCTGGACCCTTTCTTTCTCAAATTAGCAGCTGAAATTGTCGCAACTCCTATTACTAGCCTGTTCAACCTCTCTTTCGTATCGTCTGAGATCCCCAGAGATTGGAACGCTTTCGCGGTCATCCCCCTCTTCAAAGGGGGTGACACTCTAGATCTAAACTGTTACAGACCTATATCCATCCTGCAATGCCTTTTTAAAAGCCAAGTTAACAAACAGATCACCGACCATTTCAAATCCCACCGTACCTTGTCCGCTATGCAATCTGATTTCCGAGCTGGTCATGGGTGCACCTCAGCCACGCTCAAGGTCCTAAACGATATAATAACCGCGATCGATAAAAGACAGTACTGTGCAGCCATCTTCATCGACCTAGCCAAGGCTTTTAACTCTGTCAACCACCACATTCTTATTGGCAGACTAAATAGCCTTGGTTTCTCAAATGACTGCCTCGCCTGGTTCACCAACTACTTCTCAGATAGAGTTCAATGTGTCAAATCGGAGGGCCTGTTGTCTGGACCTATGGCAGTCTCTATGGGGGTGCCACAGGGTTCAATTCTCGGGCCGACTCTATTCTCTGTGTATATCAATGATGTCGCTCTTGCTGCTGGTGACTCTCAGATCCACCTCTACGCAGACGACACCATTTTGTATACATCTGGCCCTTCATTGGACACTGTGTTAACAAACCTCCAAACGAGCTTCAATGCCATACAACACTCCTTCTGTGGCCTCCAACTGCTCTTGAACGCTAGTAAAACTAAATGCATGCTCTTCAATCGAACGCTGCTTGCACCCGCCCGCCCGACTAGAATCACTACTCTCGGCGGGTCTGACTTAGAATATGTGGACAACTACAAATACCTAGGTGTCTGGTTAGACCGTAAACTCTCCTTCCAGACTCACATTAAGCATCTCCAATCCAAAGTTAAATCTAGAATCGGCTTCCTATTTCGCAACAAAGCCTCCTTCACTCATGCTGCTAAACATGCCCTCGTAAAACTGACTATCCTACCGATCCTTGACTTCGGCAATGTCATTTACAAAATAGCTTCCAACCCTCTACTCAGCAAATTGGATATAGTCTATCACAGTGCCATCCGTTTTGTCACCAAAGCCCCATATACTACCCACCATTGTGACCTGTACACTCTCGTTGGCTGGCCCTCACTACATATTTGTCGCCAAACCCACTGGCTCCAGGTCATCTATAAATCACTTATAGGCAAATCCCCGCCTTATCTTAGCTCATTGGTCACCATAGCAACACCAACCCATAGTATGCGTTCCAGCAGGTTTATCTCACTGGTCATCCCCAAAGCCAACACCTCCTTTGGCAGCCATTCCTTCCAGTTCTCTGCTGCAAATGACTGGAACGAACTGCAAAAATCTCTGAAGCTGGAGACACTTATCTCCCTCACTCACTTTAAGCATCAGTTGTCAGAGCAGCTTACCGATCACTGCACCTGTACACAGCCCATCTGTAATTAGCCCACCCAACTACCTCATCCCCATATTGTTATTTACATTGTTATTTATTTTGCTCATTTGCACCCCAGTATCTCTATTTGCACATCACCTTCTGCACATCTATCACTCCAGTGTTAATACTAAATTGTAATTATGTTGCCCTATGGCCTATTTATTGCCTTACCTCCATAACTTACTACATTTGCACACACTGTATATAGATTTTCTACTGTGTTATTGACTGTACGTTTTCTTTATTCCATATGTAACTCTGTGTTGTTGTTGTTTTTATCGCACTGCTTTGCTTTATCTTGGCCAGGTCGCAGTTGTAAATGAGAACTTGTTCTCAACTGGCTTACCTGGTTAAATAAAGGTTAAATAAATAAATACAATAAAAATATTGGGGTCTGAGTCTCACTGTCTGATGCTATATACTGGGGTCTGAGTATCACTGTCTGATGCTACATATTGGGGTCTGAGTCTCACTGTCTGCTTCTATACTACAGTATATGCCTGTAGGTGTGTTAAGGGTGTTATGGAGTGGTAGTGGGGGACTGGGTAGCCTACATCTCAGGGGTGCTGGCTGGGGGTTAGAGGGGGACTGGGTAGCCTACATCTCAGGGGTGCTGGCTGGGGGTAGTGGGCAATCGCATGAAAAAATGTGGGAGCCTTCAAAAGAGGTTTACATTTAGCAGATGCTTATGTCAAATAGTGCATTCAAGTAATGATGCTGAATCAACCAATTATTGTATGACAATCACAAGTAAATCCATACCACTGTAAGTAAACCTGGTAAGCTAAAATGTTTATGTGAAATTGGCACTCCATACATGTTTAGCATTACATATGTACAGTTCAGAGCCCCCCCAAGACATAACGTATAGCCTAATATGTCCATATGTCCAAACAGTTTGATGTATTACAAATCCAGGGCTGTATACTAAACCACACTCAAGTCCCTAGCCCCATTCAAGAGATTTATCATTACACATCCTCCACTTCAATCTCTCACTCTATCTATCTTTCTCTCCTCTCACATCACCGCTTTCCTTTATTCTCTCTCTCTCTAATATGGCTTCCATTCTCTCATTTCTCCTCACTTAATCTCCTTCATTCCTCCTCACTTCTCTCATTCCTCCACGCTCTCTTTTTATCTTCCTCTCTCGTCCCACTCCGTCTCAATTAATCTCTCCTCCTCTCCTCCGTCCCCTCTCACTCCATCACTCTCTATTTCCTCTCTACCCACTACTCTGGGCCCACTACTCTGGGGTAGGGAGAGAAAAAGAGAGTGTTTTTTGTAAGGGATTCCCTGAACTAAGACACATTAGTCTCCTGCTACAAAGCAAATTCCTCTCTGAGGAAAAATGTCTCTTCTCTCTTCCCCTTCACAGACCTCTAAAACCAAGGGACTGGCTACCAACACTATGGAATCCAATCACTCGCTCATCCCTTCTCTTCCTCCTCCACTCAGTTCCTCCATCTCCGTCTCCATCTCCATTGCAACCAGCTGGCCGTTACTAAACAACCATGTTTGTTTTGGTGGTGGGTGAGCTAGCCTAGTCAGTGCCTCAATGATAAACATCAACAAGCATCAATAAACAAACAAATAAACAAACACACAAACAAACATGATTTCTTTCTGAGTGACACCCCCTGTGCCAAATCACCAGGTTGTGTTAATACATTCCTTCTAGACAGCCTATCAAAACATATATGTTATGAAGCATCACTCATTGTGAATCAAAATGCAATTCAAGTGTCTGAATCAATGAGTCATGGAGAACATCAGAGTTGCTATAAGCTGAGACAGTGAATATAGAATACAGAAGTAAGATGGAGAGAGAGAATGAGAGATATGAGAGAGAGAGAGAGAGAGAGAGAGAGAGAGAGAGAGAGAGAGAGAGAGAGAGAGAGAGAGAGAGAGAGAGAGAGAGAGAACAAAGAGAAGAGGAGAAACCTGCGTAGTCCTTGGATAAGACAGACTAGAGTAGCAATTTTCACCCTCTCACTCCTCCCAACCTCCCAACCCCACTCCCCCCTGCAGAGTGGTGTGTCTTCACAAGGAGGAGAGAGTCTTCAGTATTGGAACCCCTGTAGAGATTAATTATAGATCAAACCACACTGAGGTAGTTAAAGCACTCTCTATATATCTGACTCATCATACACACTGACCAAGAGAGAAGGAGATGGATGGAAGGAGAGAGAGGAAGGAGGGAGGGCAGAGGGAGGGAGAAAAAAGAGAGAGGGAGATTGGGAAGTAAGACAGACAAACAGACAGACGGAAGGAAGGAAGGAAGTACGGAGGGGCGGGCCGACAGACAGACAGACAGGATAGTTAGACAGCAAGCAAAAAAAGGGAGAGACAGAAACAGATAGTGAGAGAGAAAGAGAGAGACAAATGAAAAGAGAGATAGCGAGCGAGAGCAAAGTGAGGCAGTGAAATGTAGAGCGAGCTGAAATGGAAAACACACTCATTATGATTTATCATTGTCCTCTAGGCTGTTAGAAGTTTGGAGCAGTCATTATTGTATTGTACCTGCTCCTTCTCTCTATCTCTCTCTCTCTATCTCTCTATCTCTCCACTGCGCTCCTCTTTGACAGTCTGACGGAGGGAAGACAACTTCTCCTTAATTATCTGTTTCTCTCCCTCCATCCATCCCTCCCTCCCTCCCTTCAGCTAGCTACGAGTCCCATTTAAAGAGACATAAATCCATAGTCATGCCTTCCTCCCAGTAACAGACACTCTAAGCAGGGTATCATAGCAGGGTACACTGACTGGGTGTCCTCCATCTCAGGGTTAGCAGGAGGTTTTGCACTCGTCTCTATACAAATGTCTCTCATTCACAGACAGCACAACACAAAATGTTAAAACTTGGTAGAAACATGAAGAGGTTGTATTGTCACATACACTGGATAGGTGCAGTGAAATGTGTTGTTCTACAGGGTCAGCCATAGTAGTACGGCGCCCCTGGAGCAAATTAAGGTTAAGTGCCTTGCTCAAGGACACCGACAGATTGTTCACCTTGCCGGCTCAGGTATTTGAACCAGCAACCTTTCGGTTACTGGCCACAGTCTTGTGAAAATATTTACTCTTTGTATATGGTCTCTAATCATAGGAGCATTGCTTCACGTTACATCATTTTGTGATGGATGCAGAATCGGTGTAGGTCTTCTGCTCTGAGGCATTTTTTTATGTAAATGTCAATATGTCATTTGGAGGAAGGATTTATGTGTATATTTTCTGTATATTTTACAATTTGTATACAAAACTATTTATAAGGAATATTAGATTTAATAGGAATGTTTATGGATAATAGGGTCTTATTGGCCTCCGGGTAGCATGTGGAGTAGAATACCAATGTAAAATATCATGTTAGCTTACGCTAGGTCTCTCCAGTGTAAAACACAATGCTATGTTAGCTTATGCTAGGTCTCTCCAGTATAAAACACAATGTTATGTTAGCTTATGCTAGCTGCCGCCATTAGCATAGTGTAGCAGTGCTGCCCAGTTGATACAGCTTGGTCTGATTTCCACAGCGTGACAAGCTAGGCTAAACCCCATCTATAGCCATTAAACATATCTAATGAGTTCATTTAGCCGCCGCCGTGGTTTGCTGAGCGAGCGAGCGAGAGAGAGAGAGAGAGAGAGAGAGAGAGAGAGAGAGAGAGAGAGAGAGAGAGAGAGAGCGAGAGAGAGAGAACAAGTGGGTATTGGGCAAGGCTTGGTGGGGAGGTGTTGATGAGGTGTTAATGGAGGTGATGGGTGCACTGTAGAAAAATATTGGTTAATTCAACTTAAAATATCAAGGCAACCAGCTGAAATACGATTTCTAGTTTGCTCAACATTTTGGGCATATTAGCTGAACCAACAAACATTCTCAAGTTAAATTGTAAGTTCAGTCAACTTAGAATTTTAGGTTGAGTGAACATACAATTCAACTTGAGAATGTATTCTACCTTATTTGCATATTTCCCAGTGTGCCATGTCTTTTGAGTGAATTACCACCCATGATTGTATTTGTTAGTGACTGAGACATGGTTATTGTATTCAATGGCTTTCAGTCATGTAGCCTTCACCAACAAAGTGTCTAAGTGAATATGTTATCTTTAAAATTAAACTCTTTATGATAATACATTAAATATAGCATAAGGCCTTTCTTTGAGGGCCTAGGTACACCATAACACACTGGCCTGAAACGCCTGGTTTACAGTTCACATCAAACCCAAGTCACATTATGCTGGCTTGCAAAGTGATGTGTAATTCCTACTGGAATCAAGCTAAAGTGAGGATATCCAACAATTTGAACTTTTAATCAACTGCAACATGCACTTAGAATGACTGTGGGAGTAGGGAACATTGATTAATGAGACTCACAAAATAATCTAAAATGGAACAGCCATCTCAGTAACGGATGCAATAAGTCCAACTACTAACAGATTGGATTAGTTTAGAATTGTTATATTTATCATTGTGTAGCATCAGATTAATCAACCAATCAATGTTAATGCAAAACACAGGTATTGAAACAAACCATTCTGAAAATTAACCTGCAATTGAGCATGCTGGGAAATATGATGATGATTAGTGTGGTTTTGAAGGTTTCTGAGAATTTTTACTCAACAAGTTTGTTCAAATTCAGCTCACTTCGAGCACAGTTTGTTGAGTAAACAACCTTTTAACACATTAGCTCAAATGATTGTCCTTTTGAAGTCCACTCAACTCACATAATAATAATGCTGATCAAGCAATTGGTTAAGTTTGCTTTTGTACAGTGTTGCCTTCCAAAGGCAAACTTGAATTTGTAATTTTAGTCAACAAACTTTTTGTAGGTTTGTTGAGTACAAAAACTTCACTTAACTCACAGAATAACGCTGATTAAGCAATTGGTTGTTTTATTTTTGACAGTGTGTGCTATGTTAAATGTCTTTCTCAATAAAACGAACTGATCCAATAAAGGTTGGATGGAATATAAACCCATAGAGGCCATAGAGCAGCCGTCTGAAGCTTTCCCACTGGCTAAAGAGACTGTGAGGCAGACTATTTAGCAGCTCTCCCTTCTCATGCTGTCAAACCATTTTTAATAGGGAGCAGCCAGGCAGGGAAAGACCAATACTGCAGTCAGACAATCTACACAGTCACTCACACGTGCAAGCATGGATGCATTCATGCATGCATTGCACACACACGCGCCCACGCACACACACATGTAAATGTAAATGTAAATGTAAAGACACATTCTCATAAAACATATACATTTCAACATATTTATTGAATGGTGTTGCTTTTCTAATGAAAAAATCCAATAACCTTGCATGGAATTGGGCATCTCTCTCTTTCCCTCCCTCCCTCCCTCCCTCCCTCCCGCTTCTCCATGTGTGTGACTCTGCAAGCTCGAAATGTCCTTGCTCCGATTATCATTAGAGAAGGAATACACAATTACACTCACTGGAACACATTGTCCGTAACCAGGCAAACTAACCTTGGAGCAATATGCACTGTGATTATAGAATTATAACTAGCGGAAGTATTAATAGATATGTATGCCTATGCTGTTGATTGTGAGATTAACCAACTCTGGCACAGCCACGGCTCCACTCCATCTGTTTCTTAGACACAACAACACTAGGAACATAATCAGTAATGGAGTCAATGAGCATATACACCAGGCTTGGTGTAAAGGGTTAGAATAATGCCCAGACAGAATCTGTGGGGGCTGGAACTTTGTACTTCTCATTGCAATATCAGCACCTTTTCCCTTTCCATCATTCTACACTTCATCAACTTTATGGATGAGTGTATTCAGCACCTACTCTACCCCGTTATGTACTTGTACAGGTAAGTATTATAAGACTTTCAAAAATGTGTTTTTATAACACGGGAAACACTATAAAGTGGGAAACAATATAAAGGTATTGGTAGGTAAACTTCCCTGTAGGCCCCATCTGGTCAATCTAACTAAACTACAGCTAGCCTGACTAGCTAGCTATCTAGCAAACTCCTGTTGTTCGACGATTATAGTCTGCACTGTTGTGGGTGTGTCTTCCTACTCTATCATCATATACGGTGCATTTGGAAAGTATTCAGACCCCTTGACTTTTTCCACATTTTGTTACGTTAATGCCTTATTCTAAAATGGATGAAAATGTTTTTTTCCCCCTCATCAACCTACACACAATACTGCAAGATATTTTCTGGTACCCTTCCCCAGATCTGTGCCTCGACACAATCCTGTCTCTGATCTCTACGAACGATTCCTTCAACCTCATGGCTTGGTTTTTGCTCTGACATGCAATGTCAACTGTAGGACTTTATATAGACAGGTGTGTGCCTTTCCAAATCATGTCCAATACATTTAATTTACCACAGGTGGACTCCAATCAAGTTGTAGAAACATCTCAAGGATGATCAATGGAAACAGGATGCACCTGAGCTCAATTTCAGCTAGCTAGCGCCTGTTGCTCTCCTCCTAGACACTAACCCTGACACGCTTCCCATGTCTAAAATAACGTTGAGGCTAGGTCTCAGGTGGCCTTCTGTTCCTCTTTTAGTTAACATGCTCCACTTTCATCACCAGTCACTCCTCTATGTGGGGTGTCCTATATCGAGGCAGGGGAAAGTAGAATAGGACTATGTCTGGTAACATTGAGGGGCCATTGAGCAAGCTTTTTAGTCCAGGAGTGGGATGTCCCATTTGAAGACATTAAAAGTAGAATAGGGCTTTGCTGCAGCAAAGGTGGAGGGTAGACCAACTTGGATTTGGACTCACAACCATGGGCCTGTTCTGTTAGGCCAACTCCTCAGTCATTATGCCAATAGGTCCAAATTGCGTGACAAGGTCCCCGGTTTTGTACTAAGGATGCTACCATGTTCCACTTTCCCCACCAGACACTACTGTATGCGGGGCATCCTACTTGAAAGAAGTCCCATTGGAGGAAGTAATAGGTCATTTTGTAGTGATATTCAAAGTGATGGATGGGCCGCTGCTGGCTAATGCCTGGGCTCTGGTTAGAAACGTTTTCAGGCAGGTCACAAGGAACTTTGATCACCATTTAGATTGGTCACAGCAACAAAAAAAAAGTGTATTTTATGCCAGCCCAACCGTATGTCTGCCATCCATTCCACAAGTACTGCTGTACCAGCCCATTGCCCCTGTCTCTTACCCAAATAGATGCAGCTCAAATAATCACCACAATGCCTGTCCTCCATCCAAATCAAATCATACCGAATCATAGATACACAACAGTGGTCCAAATGTCCATCTATCAACAAACACAAACAAAGCAACAAACACCCTGGTGTCTACCAGACCACTGATATTAACTCCATCCAAGGCAGTTGTACTATAGAACAGTCAATACAGGACATCTATCTACAAACACAGAAAGAGTAGGAACAAACAGACCCTGACAATAACAGTTCACTGTTCTCTGAATACAGGCCATTTCAGGACTGAATGTACGGAAAATGGGGGGAAAAGAGAGGAATGTGGGATGGGCCGATGGATGGAGGGGATGGCGAGAGAGCGAGGGATGTGGGATGGGCCGATGGATGGAGGGGATGGCGAGAGAGCGAGGGATGTGGGAGGGGCCGATGGATGGAGGGGATGGCGACAGAGCGAGGGATGTGGGAGGGGCCGATGGATGGAGGGGATGGCGAGAGAGCGAGGTATGCGCTTGATTGTGGTCATTTGAACAGAATCATGTTCAAGCTCTGTTCCACACACACACACATGCATGCACACAGGAACGCACACACACACACACAAATATGCATGTTAAGTACATACAGTGAGGGAAAAAAAGTATTTGATCCCCTGCTGATTTTGTACGTTTGCCCACTGACAAAGAAATGATCAGTCTATATATTTTAATGGTAGGTTTATTTGAACAGTGAGAGACAGAATAACAACAACAAAATCCAGAAAAACGCATGTCAAAAATGTTATAAATTGATTTGCATTTTAATGAGGGAAATAAGTATTTGACCCCTCTCAATCAGAAAGATTTCTGGCTCCCAGGTGTGTTTTATACAGGTAACGAGCTGAGATTAGGAACACACTCTTAAAGGAAGTGCTCCTAATCTCAGCTTGTTACCTGTATAAAATACATCTGTCGACACAAGCAATCAATCAATCAGATTCAAAACTCTCCACCATGGCCAAGACCAAAGAGCTCTCCAGGGATGTCAGGGACAAGATTGTAGACCTACACAAGGCTGGAATGGGCTACAAGACCATCGCCAAGCAGCTTGGTGAGAAGGTGACAACAGTTGGTGTGATTATTCGCAAATGGAAGAAACACAAAAGAACTGTCAATCTCCCCCGGCCTTGGGCTCCATGCAAGATCTCACCTCGTGGAGTTGCGATGATCATGAGAACGGTGAGGAATCAGCCCAAAACTACATGGGAGGATCTTGTCAATGATCTCAAGGCAGGTGGGACCATAGTCACCAAGAAAACAATTGGTAACACACTACGCCGTGAAGGACTGAAATCCTGCAGCGCCCGCAAGGTCCTCCTGCTCAAGAAAGCACATATACAGTGGGGAGAACAAGTATTTGATACACTGCCAATTTTCCAGGTTTTCCTACTTACAAAGCATGTAGAGGTCTGCAATTTTTATCAGAGGTCTTCAACTGTGAGAGACGGAATCTAAAACAAAATTCCAGAAAATCACATTGTATGATTTTTAAGTAATTAATTTGCATTTTATTGCATGACATAAGTATTTGATCACCTACCAACCAGTAAGAATTCCGGCTCTCACAGACCTGTTAGTTTTTCTTTAAGAAGCCCTCCTGTTCTCCACTCATTACCTGTATTAACTGCACCTGTTTGAACTCGTTACCTGTAAAAAAGTCACCTGTCCACACACTCAATCAAACAGACTCCAACTTCTCCACAATGGCAAAGACCAGAGAGCTGTGTAAGGACACCAGGGATAAAATTGTAGACCTGCACAAGGCTGGGATGGGCTACAGGACAATAGGCAAGCAGCTTGGTGAGAAGGCAATAACTGTTGGCGCAATTATTAGAAAATGGAAGAAGTTCAAGATGACGGTCAATCACCCTCGGTGTGGGCAAGATCTCACCTCGTGGGGCATCAATGATCATGAGGAAGGTGAGGGATCAGCCCAGAACTACACGGCAGGATCTGGTCAATGACCTGAAGAGAGCTGGGACCACAGTCTCAAAGAAAACCATTAGTAACACACTACGCCGTCATGGATTAAAATCCTGCAGCGCATGCAAGGTCCCCCTGCTCAAGCCAGCGCATGTCCAGGCCCGTCTGAAGTTTGCCAATGACCATCTGGATGATCCAGAGGAGGAATGGGAGAAGGTCATGTGGTCTGATGAGACAAAAATATAGCTTTTTGGTCTAAACTCCACTCGCTGTCTTTGGAGGAAGAAGAAGGATGAGTACAACCCCAAGAACACCATCCCATCCGTGAAGCATGGAGGTGGAAACATCATTCTTTGGGGATGCTTTTCTGCAAAGGGGACAGGACGACTGCACCGTATTGAGGGGAGGATGGATGGGGCCATGTATCGCGAGATCTTGGCCAACAACCTCCTTCCCTCAGTAAGAGCATTGAAGATGGGTCGTGGCTGGGTCTTCCAGCATGACAACGACCCGAAACACACAGCCAGGGCAACTAAGGAGTGGCTCCGTAAGAAGCATCTCAAGGTCCTGGAGTGGCCTAGCCAGTCTCCAGACCTGAACCCTATAGAACATCTTTGGAGGGAGCTGAAAGTCCGTATTGCCCAGCGACAGCCCCGAAACCTGAAGGATCTGGAGAAGGTCTGTTCTGCAGTGTGTGCAAACCTGGTCAAGACCTACAGGAAATGTATGATCTCTGTAATTGCAAACAAAGGTTACTGTACCAAATATTAAGTTCTGCTTTTCTGATGTATCAAATACTTATGTCATGCAATAAAATGCAAATTAATTACTTAAAAATCATACAATGTGATTTTCTGGATTTTTGTTTTAGATTCCGTCTCTCACAGTTGAAGTGTACCTATGATAAAAATTACAGACCTCTACATGCTTTGTAAGTAGGAAAACCTGCAAAATCGGCAGTGTATCAAAAACGTGTTCTCCCCACTGTACATGCCCGTCTGAAGTTTGCCAATAAACATCTGAATGATTCAGAGGAGAACTGGGTGAAAGTGTTGTGGTCAGATGAGACCAAATTCGAGCTCTTTGGCATCAACTCAACTCGCCGTGTTTGGAGGAGGAGGAATGCTGCCTATGACCCCAAGAACACCATCCCCACCGTCAAACATGGAGGTGGAAACATTATGCTTTTGGGGTGTTTTTCTGCTAAGGGGACAGGACAACTTCACCGCATCAAAGGGACGATGGACGGGGCCATGTACCGTCAAATCTTGGGTGAGAACCTCCTTCCCTCAGCCAGGGCATTGAAAATGGGTCGTGGATGGGTATTCCAGCATGACAATGACCCAAAACACACGGCCAAGGCAACAAAGGAGTGGCTCAAGAAGATTAAGGTCCTGGAGTGGCCTAGCCAGTCTCCCATAGAAAATCTGTGGAGGGAGCTGAAGGTTCGAGTTGCCAAACGTCAGCCTCAAAACCTTAATGACTTGGAGAAGATCTGCAAAGAGGAGTGGGACAAAATCCCTCCTAAGATGTGTGCAAACCTGGTGGCCAACTACAAGAAACGTCTGACCTCTGTGATTGCCAACAAGGGTTTTGCCACCAAGTACTAAGTCATGTTTTGCAGAGGGGTCAAATACTTATTTCCCTCATTAAAATGCAAATCAATTTATAACATTTTTAACATGCGTTTTTCTGGATATTTTTGTTGTTATTCTGTCTCTCACTGTTCAAATAAACCTACCATTAAAATTATAGACTGATCATTTCTTTGTCAGTGGGCAAACATACAAAATCAGCAGGGGATCAAATATTTGTTCCCTCACTGTACACACAGAAAAAAAAAACACACTCACAGACACAAACTGTACATTAATCATCAGCACACAAACGTATGTGTGCACACGCACACATGCACATACACACACACACACACTCGCGACTCAGGGAACTGCAGTACTCTCTGATTCTGGCACGTTTTAATGCACAGATTTAATGTAGGGGATTGTTCTCTCGTTCTGATTGTCTTCTTTGGCTGAATTCAGTGTTGTTTTGCAGTTGTTTCAGGATTATTTTGCAAGCGGCTGATCTGATTACAGGAAAGATAGGTCAGCTTACGTAACTTCATGGCTCGCTTCATACTACAGTAGAAGGGATCTCAATTATTTCTCTCTCTCTTCCTCTCTTCCTCTCCCACTCTTCTCTCTCCCCTCCATATCGTTCCATCGCTCCATCTAACCCAGGGATGGGCAACGGTGTCACACTTTCAAACAGCTGATTAAACTTATTGCATTCTAAACTGAAGATCATGATTAGTTGATTATTGGAGTCAAGTGTGTTAGCTGGGGCAGGGGCAAAAGTGTGACATCAATCAGGCCCCAGAGGACTGGAGTTGCCCATCCCTGACGTAACCTCGTACTCTTTTTCTCTTGACACGCAAACACACACGCCGATGATGCAATCAAACGATCAAACACATCCATACACATTCTCACACATTGTTCTTTAATTATTTTAGTACAGTGTGCGATGAAGAAGATAATGTAGATGTAGTTTTCACATGTCAGGACTAATGTTCTCTGTCTCTCTGTCCCTCTCTCTCTGTTTCTCCATGGATGATTCTCAGTGTGAGAGCTCCTCTCTGTTCCTCTCTGTGCTGTGAGCTGCTGGGGATGTCTGCCTGTGTGGGTTAGCTCTGTGTACTACTGTACAAGTCTTATACAAGATAGCTCACTATGCTCTCTGTCTCTCTGTGTCTCCATCTCTCCTCTCCTCTCCTCTCTCTCCTCTCTCTGTCCTCCCTCTCTCCTCTCTCTCTTCCTCCTCTCTTTCCTATCTCTCCTCTCTCTCCTCTCTCTCCTCTCTCCCTCCTCTCTCTCCTCCCTCTCTCCTCTCTGTCCTCCCTCTCTCCTCTCTCCTCTCTCTCACCTCTCTCTCCTCCCTCTCTCCTCTCTCCTCCCTCTCTCCTCTCTCTACTCTCCTCTCTCTCTCCACTCCCTCTCTCCTCTGTCATCCCTCTCTCCTCTCTCTCCTCTCTCTCTTTTCTCTCTCCTCTCTCGCTCATCTCTCTCCTCCCTCTCTCCTCTCTCTCGCCTCCCTCTCTCCTCCCTCTCTCCTCTCTCTCCTCTCTCTCCTCCCTCTCTCCCCTCTCTCTACTCTCTCTCTCTCCTCTCTCTCTCCTTTCTCTCTCCTCCCTCTCCCTCCTCTCTCTCTCATCTCTCTCCTCTCTCTCGCCTCTCTCTCTCCTCTCTCTCTCTCCTCTCTTTCTCTCTCTCCCCTCTCGCTCCCCCCTCTCTCCAGCTCTCTATTTTCCTCTCTTCTCAACCTACCTCTCTTTTTCTGATCTCTTTCTACATTCAGGGCCTCGTCTCTCTCCTTTTATCCTCCCCCTGTTCTGTCGTCTGTCCTCTGATGTGTTTCGTGTGTTGATCTGTCCTCTGCTGTGTGTCATGTGTTGATCTGTCCTCTGCTGTGTGGAATGTGTTGGTCTGCGTGGGAAAGAGGGATGACAGAGGACTTTAGCAACCGTGACATTATGGGATAACCTCTGTGACATCAAGCTGTCAATCTCCCTGCATCTAATGCATAGAGACATATACACCACACACAGACACACACACAGACACACACTAGGTCTAGGACAAACACAGATGCTGCAAACACATAAACCCAGGCACACAAAATGCATACTGTATACGCACACACACACACACACAGACTCACACACACAGACACAAAGAGTGGATGACTGTTTTTCCCACTTGTCAAAGCAGCACAAGACGTCCCTAATTACAGCAAGGTTGTTACTTCATTAGAGACCTGACAACAGAATCTACACTTCAAAGAACAGAGGGAGGGAGGGAGGGAGGGAGAGAGGGAGGGAGGGAGGGAGGGAGGGAGGGAGGGAGGGAGGGAGGGAGGGAGGGAGGGAGGGAGATTAAGGGGGAAAATGACTAAGGGAGGGAGGGAGGGAGAAGATGTAGAAGAAAATAAAGACAAAGATGGAGAAGGGGAAAGAAGGGAGGGAACATAAGATGAGAGAGAAATACTAGTGTTTCAAAAATATACCAACAAATACAGCTACCACGCAGACACATTGTTTATTACATACAAACAAAGCATGTGTTTTAGAACATACCCACTGAACCGTACACTAAAGGCCCACACTGTATGAAAGAACATATGCTGGAATATATATACAGTAGTGTTGTACTATGAATATAGTTGTTCTTCCCAGGCTTGTTGTCATGGTGAGGAGCACCACAATATCTTCTATTTTGTGTTGTTGTTCTTTTTTAAATTCTGTGAATTGTGTTATTTTGTGTTTTTCTGGCCTCGTTTGCACCACCTCGCTTTCTGTGGCTGTCTTTCTGTCATTCTGTCTATCTCTCTCTCTCTATTTCTCGGTCACTCTATTTCTCTATCTCTCTTTCGCTCTCTCTCTCTAGGATAAGTCAACCTTTTTATCCTGCTTGTCTGAGCCATGTTCTCAATCCCCCTCTCCCTCTCTTTTTTCATCCACAGCAGATTAAAGTTGCCCTCTCCTCCCCTTTCACACTCCTCCGCCTCGCTCCCTCCATTTCACTTCTTACCCCATGACCCTCTCCCTCTCTTTACTATTCCACTCGCTCCAGCCATCACGTACATTCAACCACTACACACCCCTATTTTGCTTCTTGTCAGATCAGGCCGCCTTTACTCTCTCTGTGTGTGTGTGTGTGTGTGTGTGTGTGTGTGTGTGTGTGTGTGTGTGTGTGTGTGTGTGTGTTTGTGTGCATGTATGCATGAGAGAGAGAGCGGGATAGATAGAGAGAGAAAGAAAGAAAGGGAAAAAGTGAAAGAGAGAAAGAGGCTGTCTGGCAAGGAAAGCTTCAGCACTCCTGTAGATGATGGTGCATTGTGGGAAAATGTTGGGAGCGGGGAAAGAATTGCTGTATTTCGAATGGTACTGTCATTCCACCTCAGAGAATACAGTACCGTACCGTATCTTCCTCTGTGGAGATGGGAGAACCTTCCAAAAGGACAACCATCTCTGCAGCACTCCACCAATCAGGCCTTTATGGTAGAGTGGCCAGACAGAAGCCACTCCTCAGTAAAAGGCACATGACAGCCGCTTGGAGTTTGCCAAAAGGCACCTAAAGACTCTCAGACCATGAGAAACAAGATTCTCTGGTCTGATGAAACCAAGATTCAACTCTTTGGCCTGAATACCAAGCATCACGTCTGGAGGAAACCTGGCACCATCCCTACAGTGAAGCATGGTGGTGGCAGCATCATGCTGTGGGGATGTTTTCAGCGGCAGGAACTGGGGGACTAGTCAGGATCGAGGCAAAGATGAATGGAGCAAAGTACAGAGAGATCCTTGACGAAAACCTGCTCCAGAGTGCTCAGGATCTCAGACTGGGGGCGAAGGTTCACCTTCCAACAGGACAACGACCCTAAGCACACAGCCAAGACAACGCAGGAGTGGCTTCGAGACAAGTCTCTGAATGTCCTTGAGTCATGAAAATAGCTGTGCAGCAACGCTCCCCATCCAACCTGAGAGAGCTTGAGAGGTTCTGCAGAGAAGAATGGGAGAAACTCCCCAAATACAGGTGTGCCAAGCTTGTAGCATCATACCCAAGAAGACTCGAGGCTGTGATCGCTGCCAAAGGTGCTTCAACAAAGTACTGAATAAAGGGTCTGAATACTTATGTAAATGTGATATTTCAGTTTGTTTTTTTAAACCTGTTTTTGTTTTGTCATTATGGGGTATTGTGTGTAGATTGATGAGGGAAAAAAACTATTTAATCCATTTTTGAATAAGGCTGTAACGTAACAAAATGTGGAAAAAGTCAAGGGGTAAAATACTTTCCAAAGGAACTGTATAGCTTCTACCTGTTGAGTTAGCAACTGAATGTGGCAGGGCTGGAAGCTCTATGCCAAAACACCTATGGGAGTGGGAGGGATATCAAACCCTTTCTCTCTCTCTCACACACACATACACACACACACACACACACACATACACACATACACACACACATGCACACAGCGGGGTATAGCCTGTTAGCTCAGTGATGTGGCACATGCTGTAGCCGATTAAATGAGCAAAACTCACACTGATGTAACATAATGTGAAAGGGATTAGCACAAGACAGCACACTTGTAACAGACTAACACACACAGACAGAGAGAGAGAGAGATTGGGAGGGGGAGAGAGAGAGCGAGAGAGAGAAAGGGGCAGAGAGAGTGAGGGGGGAGAGAGAGGAAGAGAGAGAGAGGGGGGAGAAAGAGAGAGAGAGGGGGGGGGGGGGGGGGAGAGAGTCAGAACGAATTAGTGCACTACCACAATGAGGAGAGTGAGGGTGAAAGATGCTAGAAATAATGTGTGCGTGCGTGCATGTGTGTCCCGTGTGGCTCAGTTGGTAGAGCATGGCACTTGCAATGCCAGGGTTGTAGGTTTGATTCCCACGGGGGACCAGTATGGGGAAAAAGTACAAAAATGTATCCACTACTGTAAGTCGCTCTGGATAAGAGCGTCTGCTAAAATGACTAAAATGTAAAACAAAATGTGTGTGTGTGAGAAAGTCAGTGATTAAGTAATAGACAAGGGTGATGGAGGGAAGAAGAGCGGAGCTATGTTAACAAGGGAGAGAAGGCTTGATTCTGCATCTATAGAGGCATTTTCTCTCTCTCCTTCCTCCTCCGTTTCTCCTCCTGCACAAGGTTAAAGTTTAGTAGATGCTGACTCTAATGTGCTCAAAGACTGGTAGTAGAGAGATGAGTCACTGACCTCTCTATATCTCTACCTCTCATCGCATCACTGTCCTTTCTGTACAACACACTCACAAATGAACTAAGGGTCACCATCTGAGTGTAGAATCTAGACCTTCTCCAAGAACCCTGGCAGGACTGATACATCACTGACACTCACAGATGTTCTGTATGGACCAACCAGGCCTCATATGAAACTCAACTGGACTGAATTACAACAACAGAGAGAACAGGATAAAAAGAGACAGAATAGGAGAATGAAAGAGTAAACCAGTTGTCCCATTCAAAACTAACAAACAGTTCATCATCATGGGCAGATTAGAAATTAGACAAGCTGATATCAAACAAACACAAAATACAATCAGATGCACTGTGTGTAACTGTGCAATTATTGGACTGTGACAGTGTTTAAATAAATGAACACTCCATCCTCTCTGAATCCATACACCCCCTAGGGTACATTTCTCACACTATAAATCCCCTTTTCTGCGTTTTAACTATGAGTCAGTTCTACAGACACCATCAAATCAATAATCCCATTAGAATTCATAATGACATGTTTGAAGGGATGGATGGAGAGGTGATATGCCACCTCATTCCAAAAAAAAGAAGTTCCCTCAAGGGAAAAATGAAGTTATTATATGCTATTCTATTATTTTCTACTCTATTCTTACAGTAGCTAAAATGTGTGATGTCATAGCTGATTGAACAATGGGAGGTTTAGAATGTTGAAGACATAACATTGAAGTGGATGGGAGGTTTTGGGGAGGACAAAAGGCTTTGGAGTTTATTAAGTATTAATGGTTTCAAAAAGCTATATGTCAGCACCCTAATAAAAGCACACTAATAAAATAAGCAAGCACACTAATAAAATAACTATAACAAATTAATTACATTTTGTTATATCAAAGATCTCCAAGGACACATGTAGCAATATACACTCCAATATTCATTTATTTGGAAAGTGAAGCTAAAACTTTTAATTTGGCTCTAAACTCCAGCATTTTGATTTGAGATCAAATGTTTTATATGAGGTGACAGTACAGAATGTCACCTTTTATTTGAGGCTATTTTCATACATATCTGTTTTACAGATTAGAAATGAATGCACTTTATGTATGTGCACAAATTACCCCATATTCCTAGGACACAATGACTACATCAAGCTTGTGACTCTACAAACTAGTTGGACGCATTTGCAGTTTGTTTTGGTTGTGTTTTGGGGGGAGAACTTTGTTTGCATCCATCAATAGCTAGCTTTTTTATGACTAGCAATTCCAGAGCTTGGGGAAGTGTGTGTCTGCCTCGTGGGGCCACAGCAAATAAGCAAGACTAAACTTTAACCGCATCATAGCATGAAATACAAGTGATAGTGTAATCACTATGTAAAAAAATGAATGTATGTGTTAAATTATTATGTGATGTGCAGTCATATTAAAGTCCTGATTGGTCAATAAGCTTATTTGACACATCAGATAATGAGATGGGTACTGACCCAAACAGCATTCAATAGCACTTAGGGGTAAAGTGCCTTGCTAAGTATACAGGGATATTGAAGCCGGTAAGCCTCCCGCTCTCTGACACCCCTGCAGATTTCCCTGGGGGTTTGAACCTGGAACCCTCCAGTTACTGACCCGCCTCTCTAACCTTGAGGCTACCGCCGCCCCAATAAACAAACACACACGGACACGCACACAAACACACTCTACGGCTACGAAGGGCGTTATCTAGGCGTCGCTCGTGTGGTTTAATACACAAACACAGCTTAAGTCTGCACCATCAGGGCCGCACACCAATCCTCTTTAAAAAAATAAAACATAAAACTCTCATTACATACAGATCACAGAGTTGTGCAGACAGACTGACAGAGAGAGAGAGAAGGCGAGAATAGAAGGAGAATAAGGGAGGATATAGAAAGAGAGGGATAGAGGTGAGGGATGAGTGCTTTGTAAGCCTGACTAGCCTAACAGCTGTAACATACGTGTCTGCACCCCGACCCCCCAGGCCACTCCTCACCCCTCCATACTAATACACAGCCATTAACACTAGAACCGCCATAGGCCAACGGCCACTGACGTATTTGTAAATAAATGAAAAATGTCTCCAAAAAAAAGCTTGGTCCTGCTCCTTCCCTGACTTTTCCTAAATGTTTGCATTTTACACTGCTCTTTCGTCAGATTTTTAAAATCACAAACAGAAAGATATTTAGAGCCTTTTTACTAGTTTTTTTCACACCTATTCCTGACTTAACCCGCCAAGACAATGTGCTGTAAGACGTTGGTACCCAGCCAGGCGCTAATGCGTCTCTCTCTCCTCACTGAATGAATCACAAATGGAGGAATGGTCGATAATTGTGAACCTTACTTCACACTTGAATATAAATTAGGCCTAACTGAATGATACGGAAGGTGAAGAGGTTTAATTTAGAAAGAAAATAGTGTAATGATGAGTTTGTGTTAGGCCTATTTATCAGCAGCAAATAATTTGACCGCGCGCCTTGGGGGTTGATACCATTCTCTTTTACGTTTTACTTTGTAAAAAGAAGCTGTTATGGTACTGTTTTATTAACTATAACTCTATTACTAATCAAAAGTATTGTTAGGGAAACGAAAACATGCTATGTGTTGCAGAAGGCCTTTAGAATAATGGAAAACATATCCTTGACTCTATCCAACTTGATGTGGGGAAACAAATGATGCCAGTTAGTCTGCACAGCAAACTACATCTAAACTATACTGAAACTAATTTCACACATAATAAGAGTTAGCCTATAGACAAGATTAAATTGACAATAATCTGATGAGTGACAATATTAGGCCTATCAGTTGTCAAATTGTACCTGAAGAGATGAATGCATCTTGTAATTTACAGATGCAGGCAAAGGATCATCAATTTATCAAATCCTCCTTCAGTCACATTCAGGTAAATCATTGTGATTTCTACAGTGGGGAAAAAAAGTATTTAGTCAGCCACCAATTGTCAAGTTCTCCCACTTAAAAAGTTGAGAGAGGCCTGTAATTTTCATCATAGGTACACGTCAACTATGACAGACAAAATGAGAGAAAAAAATCCAGAAAATCACATTGTAGGATTTTTTATGATTTTATTTGCAAATTATGGTGGAAAATAAGTATTTGGTCAATAACAAAAGTTTCTCAATACTTTGTCATATACCCTTTGTTGGCAATGACACAGGTCAAACGTTTTCTGTAAGTCTTCACAAGGTTTTCACACACTGTTGCTGGTATTTTGGCCCATTCCTCCATGCAGATCTCCTCTAGAGCAGTGATGTTTTGGGGCTGTCGCTGGGCAACACGGACTTTCAACTCCCTCGAAAGATTTTCTATGGGGTTGAGATCTGGAGATTGGCTAGGCCACTCCAGGACCTTGAAATGCTTCTTACGAAGCCACTCCTTCGTTGCCCGGGCAGTGTGTTTGGGATCATTGTCATGCTGAAAGACCCAGCCACGTTTCATCTTCAATGCCCTTGCTGATGGAAGGAGGTTTTCACTCAAAATCTCACAATACATGGCCCCATTCATTCTTTCCTTTACACGGATCAGTCGTCCTGGTCCCTTTGCAGAAAAACAGCCCCAAAGCATAATGTTTCCACCCCCATGCTTCACAGTAGGTATGGTGTTCTTTGGATGCAACTCAGCATTATTTGTCCTCCAAACACGACGAGTTGAGTTTTTACCAAAAAGTTCTATTTTGGTTTCATCTGACCATATGACATTCTCCCAATCCTCTTCTGGATCATCCAAATGCACTCTAGCAAACTTCAGACGGGCCTGGACATGTACTGGCTTAAGCAGGGGGACACGTCTGGCACTGCTTGATTTGAGTCCCTGGCGGCGTAGTGTGTTACTGATGGTAGGCTTTGTTACTTTGATCCCAGCTCTCTGCAGGTCATTCACTAGGTCCCCCCGTGTGGTTCTGGGATTTTTGCTCACCGTTCTTGTGATCATTTTGACCCCACGGGGTGAGATCTTGCATGGAGCCCCAGATCGAGGGAGATTATCAGTGGTCTTGTATGTCTTCCATTTCCTAATAATTGCTCCCACAGTTGATTTCTTCAAACCAAGCTGCTTACCTATTGCAGATTCAGTCTTCCCAGCCTGGTGCAGGTCTACACTTTTGTTTCTGGTGTCCTTTGACAGCTCTTTGGTCTTGGCCATAGTGGAGTTTGGAGTGTGACTGTTTGAGGTTGTGGACAGGTGTCTTTTATACTGATAACAAGTTCAAACAGGTGCCATTAATACAGGTAACGAGTGGAGGACAGAGGAGCCTCTTAAAGAAGAAGTTACAGGTCTGTGAGAGCCAGATATCTTGCTTGTTTGTAGGTGACCAAATACTTATTTTCCACCATAATTTGCAAATAAATTCATAAAAAATCCTACAATGTGATTTTCTGGATTTTCTTTTCTCAATTTGTCTGTCATAGTTTACGTGTACCTATGATGGAAATTACAGGCCTCTCTCATCTTTTTAAGTGGGAGAACTTGCACAATTGGTGGCTGACTAAATACTTTTTTTCCCCACTGTATATAGTATCATAAAGAGCATATTCTGCCATTTCTACAATATTACACTTACCTTTGTCAAACAACTCTCAAAAATGTAAGAGGTGCAGCTCTACTTCCAAATGTAACTTTTTCCAAGAATATCCATGCTGTCCATGCATTCAGCACATGACCATTCGCGCGGCAGCATTGCTCTGGCTACTAAGCAAAAACTAGTAACATTTAAATATGCTATTTATTTATGCAATTCCTCCTTTACAATTGTTCATGCACTGGTGCTTTTGTTTAGGAATACAGCAAATAATTTCACGTGTGCACCTGGCTGGTTATATTATTATTATCTTTTTAGTTTCTACTTTGTCAAAAGAAGCTGTAACTGGCCTTTATTAATTACTATAATTATTACTAATCGAATTTACAAATAAACTAGACAAAGAAGTGGTCGGGAGATGTTGTGTTTTCTCTAGCAGGAGGTAAGCTTGGCTTCTTATATGGTGTTGAGTAAAGCTTAAACCATGTATTTAGATTGTAGGTAGGTAGTTGTAGTTAGGTATTGTAGGTAGTTTATTTAGGTAGTTATTGTAGGTTATTGTAGGTAATTATTGTAGGTAAATATTGTATACGGCGGAGCCCGGCGAAGCACGAGGCTAGCTAACCCACTACCTGGACCAATAAAGCTAGCTAGCTAGCGGGTAGCTACTGGTAACTTTTAGCAACGGTGGATAGTTGTTTCCAATGTTATTTCACGCTTAAGAGTACCTGTAATTAAGCCAGCTAGCTACCTACCATTCAGCTGTTTTTCTAACCTCATTATCTGAGGCATTAACGTTAGGTAGTTAGTAGCTACTGTACTTAATTACAGCTACTGATTGCAGAAGACAAATGTCTTCTTGTCTGCCACCCAGACAGCTGGCGTCGGGTAAGTTTGGCTTTATACATAGCTTGGGCTTTGTTGAGTAAGGCTTAAATTATGTATTTAGATTGTAGTTAGGTATTGTAGGTAGGCATCGTGGGCTGTTGTGGGTAGTTATTGTAGGTTAGCATTGTATTCGGCGGTGCCGGGTGTAGCACGAAGCTAGCTAGCTAGCTAACTCACCTCCTGGACTAGCTGGCGAGTAGCTATTAGCAACGGTAGCAACTAGATACAATATCCTTTTAGCCAGCTACATTTGTTCGCAGTGCCGCTGTTTTTCAAACAAAGTCAACACAGCAGCCATTGCTAGCTAGCCAACACGACCAGCTAGCTGTACTGTAGCAGCTAAATACAATACATTTGTGCTAGCTAGCCAACGTTTAATTATTGCTGCGTTATGAAAGGAACTAGACACGGACACGAATTATCTGTTTAGTGTGTTAACACACTATTGGTAGTTTGTTGTAACCAAGTATTGGTGCTAAACTGTGTGTTATTGGATGCTAGCATGCTAGTTAGCTATGGCGTCATAGTTAGCTAGCTGAATAAAGTAAGTTGAGTCTATTCCTTGAAACATTGAACCGCTGTAGTTCACAACAATTCTAATTTCTAAAGTGGAAGTTGGGAGAGTTTTTATTCGGGTGGTTCAGTGAAACAATTATAGTTTCTGAGGTGGAAGTTGGGTGAGTTATATTTGGGAGTTTTGGTGAGGGAGGCCCTACTCTCTCCTTTCCCTGATGTTTAGTTCATTTCATTCTGATCTCCTCTGCATTATTGTAGCCATTTGCTACAGCCTGTCAACTATGCCTCTGCCTATCCCTGTTCTCTCCTCTCCGCACAGGCTACACAAACGCCTCACACCGCGTGGCTGCTGCCTCTCTAACCTGGTGGTCCCTGCACGCACCCCACACCTGGAGTTCCAGGTCTCAGGCAGCCTCTGGAACTGCCGTTCTGCTGCCAACAAGGCTGACTTCATCCCAGCCTATGCTAACCTCCAGTCCCTCGACTTCCTGGCACTGACGGAAACATGGATTACCACTGAAAACACTGCTACTCCTACTGCTCTCTCCTCGTCTGACCATGTGTTCTCGCATACCCCGAGAGCATCTGGTCAGAGGGGTGGTGGCACAGGAATCCTCATCTCTCCCAAGTGGACATTCTCAATTTTTCCCCTAACCCATCTGTCTATCTCCTCATTTGAATTCCATGCTGTCACAGTCACTAGCCCATTTAAGCTTAATATCCTTGTCATCTATCGCCCTCCAGGTTCCCTTGGAGAGTTCAACAATGAGCTTGACGCCTTGATAAGTTCCTTTCCTGAGGATGGCTCACCACTCACAGTTTTGGGGGATTTCAACCTCCCTACGTCTACATTTGACTAATTTCTCTCTGCCTCCTTCTTTCCACTCCTCTCCTCTTTTGACCTCACCCTCTCACCGTCCCCCCCTACTCACAAGGCAGGCAATACGCTTGACCTCATCTTTACTAGATGCTGCTCTTCTACTAATCTCACTGCAACTCCCCTCCATGTCTCCGACCACTACTTTGTATCCTTTTCTCTCTCGCTCTCCTCCAACACTACTCACTCTGCCCCTACACAGATGGTAATGCGCCGCCGCAACCTTCGCTCTCTCTCTCCCACTACTCTCTCCTCTTCCATCCTATCATCTCTTCCCTCTGCTCAATCCTTCTCCCTCCAATCTCCTGATTCTGCCTCCTCAACCCTCCTCTCCTCCCTTTCTGCATCCTTTGACTCTCTGTGTCCCCTATCCTCCCGGCCGGCTCGGTCCTCCCCTCCAGCTCCGTGGCTTGATGACTCATTGCGAGCTCACAGAACAGAGCTCCGGGCAGCGGAGCGGAAATGGAAGAAAACTAAACTCCCTGCCGACCTGGTATCTTTTCACTCCCTCCTCTCTACATTTTCTTCATCTGTTTCTGCTGCTAAGGCCACTTTCTACCACTCTAAATTCCAAGCATCTGCCTCTAACCCTAGGAAGCTCTTTGCCACAATCTCCTCCCTGCTGAATCCACCCCCCCCCTCCCCCTCTCTCTCTGTGGATGACTTCGTCAACCACTTTGAAAAGAAGGTTGACGACATCCGATCCTCGTTTGTTAAGTCTAATGACACTGCTGGTCCTGCTCACACTGCCCTACCCTATGCTTTGACTTATTTCTCCCCTCTCTCTCCAGATAAAATCCTGCGACTTGTGACTGCAGGCCGCCCAACAACCTGCCCGCTTGACCCCATCCACTCCTCTCTTCTCCAGACCATCTCCGGTGACCTTCTCCCCTACCTCACCTCGCTGATCAACTCATCCTTGACCGCTGGCTATGTCCCTTCCGTCATCAAGAGAGCGAGAGTTGCACCCCTTCTCAAAAAACCAACACTCGATCCCACTGATGTCAACAACTACAGACCAGTATCCCTTCTTTCTTTTCTTTCCAAAACTATTGAGCGTGCCGTCTTTAGCCAACTCTCTTGCTATCTCTCTCAGAATGACCTTCTTGATCCAAACCAGTCAGGTTTCAGGACTGGTCATTCAACTGAGACTGCTCTTCTCTGTGTCACGGAGGCTCTCCGCACTGCTAAAGCTAACTCTCTCTCCTCTGCTCTTGTCCTTCTAGACCTGTCTGCTGCCTTTGATACTGTGAACCATCAGATCCTCCTCTCCACCCTCTCCGAGCTGGGCATCTCCGGCGCGGCTCACTCCTGGATTGCGTCCTACCTGACCGGTCGCTCCTACCAAGTGGCGTGGCGAGAAGCTGTCTCCGCACCACGTGCTCTCACCACTGGTGTCCCCCAGGGCTCAGTTCTAGGCCCTCTCCTATTCTCCCTATACACCAAGTCACTTGGCTCTGTCATATGCTCACATGGCCTCTCCTATCATTGCTACGCTGACGATACACAACTAATCTTCTCCTTTCCCCCTTCTGATAACCAGGTGGCGAATCGCATCTCTGCATGTCTGGCAGACATATCAGTATGGATGACGGATCACCACCTCAAGCTGAACCTTGGCAAGACGGAGCTGCTCTTCCTCCCGGGGAAGGACTGCCCGTTCCATGATCTCGCCATCACGGTTGACAACTCCGTTGTGTCCTCCTCCCAGAGTGCGAAGAGCCTTGGCGTGACCCTGGACAACACCCTGTCGTTCTCCGCTAACATCAAGGCGGTGACCCGATCCTGCAGGTTCATGCTCTACAACATTCGGAGAGTACGACCCTGCCTTACACAGGAAGCGGCACAGGTCCTAATCCAGGCACTTGTCATCTCCCGTCTGGATTACTGCAACTCGCTGTTGGCTGGGCTCCCTGCCTGTGCCATTAAACCCCTACAACTCATCCAGAATGCCGCAGCCCGTCTGGTGTTCAACCTTCCCAAGTTCTCTCACGTCACCCCGCTCCTCCGCACACTCCACTGGCTTCCAGTTGAAGCTCGCATCTGTTACAAGACCATGGTGCTTGCCTATGGAGCTGTGAAGGGATCGGCACCTCTGTACCTTCAGGCTCTGATCAGTCCCTACACCCAAACGAGGGCATTGCGTTCATCCACCTCTGGCCTGCTGGCTCCCCTTCCTCTGCGGAAGCATAGTTCCCGCTCAGCCCAGTCAAAACTGTTCGCAGCTCTGGCACCCCAATGGTGGAACAAGCTCCCTCACGACGCCAGGACAGCGGAGTCACTCACCACCTTCCGGAGACATTTGAAACCCCACCTCTTTAAGGAATACCTGGGATAGGATAAAGTAATCCTTCTACCCCCCCGCCCCCCCCTAAAAAAAAAAAAAAAAAAAAGAAAAAAAAAAGAAAAAGAAAATAAAATAACATATTGTAAAGTGGTTATCCCACTGGCTATAGGGTGAATGCACCAATTTGTAAGTCGCTCTGGATAAGAGCGTCTGCTAAATGACGTAAATGTAAATGTAAATGTAAATGGATTACACTCTAATGTTTTTATTGTAAGGGAAACAAAAATAGGCTATAGGCCTAAATTATACAAAACATATCCTTGACTCTATAAAAACAAATAACTATTGTTGTTGTTTTTTTAAAATGTATTTCCACAAATATTTCTTCATGCAATTAATCCTTTATAATAGTTTATGCACTATTTATCAAGCGTTGGGTCTTATGTTTGCTGCACCTTGCGGGTTGATATGCATCTGATGCGTATGTTAAAGGGGTCGCTCGGCAACGTTCTCTAGCGGGTACTTATAGGCTGAAAGGCCAGGCGGCTCTAGTGTTAACAGATGATGTCTTGTGATCCCCAGTAGCAGGGAGCACCAGAACCACAGGGTCCTTGTCATCCCTCCTATTGTACCCCAGAGACTGAAGCAGAAACAACCCAGGAAACCACAGAATATAATAGCCGTCTTCAGTAATACTGTCAGCACTGCCATTGGAATAGGTATTAGAGGAGAAGAGAGATGGAATAATACAGGGCTGTAGAGGAATAAAGACTGCTACTCATCCCCTCTCTCTATGCCCCGACTGTCAAACACAGCAGGCTACTGCAGTTAACAACGAAAGATCCAGGGCACACATGCCCAACTATGTGTGTGTGTGTGTGTGTGTGTGTGTGTGTGTGTGTGTGTGTGTGTGTGTGTGTGTGTGGGTGGGTGTGTGTGTGTGTGTGTGTGTGGGTGTGTGTGTGTGTGGATAAAGAGAGAGATTGCGTGGCCTTGAGTACAACAGCACCAAATGAAACCAAGTGTCACACTGCTCACATACTTCCCTCTAACCCCACCAACTAAACATGAATCAGACCAATCTGATTTCTCTCTAGCCCCACCAACTAAACATGAATCAGACCAATCTGATTTCCCTCTAGCCCCACCAACTAAACATGAATCAGACCAATCTGATTTCTCTCTAGCCCCACCAACTAAACATGAATCAGACCAATCTGATTTCCCTCTAGCCCCAACAACTAAACATGAATCAGACCAATCTGATTTCCCTCTAGCCCCACCAACTAAACATGAATCTGACCAATCTGACTTCACTCTAGCCCCAACAACTAAACATGAATCTGACCAATCTGACTTCACTCTAGCCCCAACAACTAAACATGAATCAGACCAATCTGATTTCCCTCTAGCCCCAACAACTAAACATCAATTTTACCAATCTCAGCAGGACTAGGAAGGTGGAACAGTGTGGGTTGGTGATAGATGAATTTGTATTTTTAAGGTAATGACTAAAGGATTTCACCCCAATACTGTATAAATGTGTAAACTGTGTTAGAGTTATAAGAAAATCAAACCACTAACAGGGAAGATGTTAGAAACTGTTGGAGACGAGCATTCCATAGTAAGGGGACCTAGAAACTGCTGAACTAAAACATTCCATACTGTGGAAAGTCACAGGCCGCCTAAAGGTGGGCGGAGCAAAGTTCCTTTGTGTGAAGGCATATAAAAAGGCTGTGTGTTTTTAGCGCCAGAGCGCTCTCTGAATAAAAGGACTGACCTAATGCAGAACGGGACTTTGTTTAATTCATTATTAAACCAGAGATTTACACCCTCTGGGAATTATTCAAAGCTTGCAACCATTGAGATAACAAAATCTTTGTGATAGTTGGCCTTTCTCTCCAAAGTGAAATGTCAGACGCTGGGAAGTGGGCAAAGCAGATATCTTCTGGGGCTGCGCGCGCGCGCACACACACACACACACACACACACACACACACACACACACACACACACACACACACACACACACACACACACACACACACACACACACACACACACACACACACACACACACACACACACACACACACACACACACACACACACAATTCCTCAAAAGGGGGGCTAAATCTTTGAGTCTTGAGCCAGCAGTGTGGCAGTGATAATAAGAGAGCTGGACTCAATAAAGTAACATCAATGAAGTTGGCACCATAACGTGACCTGTCTTGGCCCAGATCCAGTGTTATAACATTAACTGGACCTCACCACTGTTACCCACTGACCCTGTTTCCATGGCAGCTGCCACCTTAGGTCAATCAGAAACTCCCTTACATGCCTGGTTAAGGACATGGCAGCTAATGCCAAGCCCAGACAAAGAAAACTGACCCCTTGACCCCACGGCAAACCGTACCCCTAACCCTAATTACCCCCTAACCTTAGGGCAATGTAAGGGCAACTACTTCCCACTGGTTTACAAATACCTGGGTCATTTGCATTAGGCACCAAGTGGCAAGAAAACAGACTGAAACAGGGAGGGACTATCTGAACTTGTCCAATAAGAAACGCTCGTCTTTGTTTTTTACGGTGTGCCCTAATGAATACGGCCCAGACAAACCTTGACAGAAGAGAACATCCGACAATGCTTAACAAACACTGCACAGCTGTTCCTAAGCCGAAGCTTCCTTTAGAACATAATGCTATAAGTAGGAACAAGACAGTTTGCTCAATTTGCCTTTACCTGATCTGTCTGTCTGTCTGTCTTTCTGTTTCTTGGTCTGCTGTCCGTCTGTCTTCTTAATCCAGACGCATCACCTCTTCTCTTCACCGATGATTTACTCTCCTTCAGTGCATGATCTTCTTTCTTCCTCCTCTTCCTCCTGTGTCGAAGTGGTTTTGGTGGAGAGGTGGTTTTGGTAAATGAGGTAGAGGAACAGGGAGAGGTCCTCTAACGGTCTGTGGTTGAGTTTCGGTCTAGTGGAGTGGTCCTACAGCCATCACTGGTTGTTTGTGGTTGTGGTCCAGACTACTGGGGTTCAGTACTGCTGTAGAGACTCACAGCATAGAACCCACTGGGATGGATGACCATGAGCTGCAGAAAGACAAATGGAGAGGGACATATCAGACAAGCTATTAAAACAGCGTTGTGATTGGCGAAACAGCATGCACATGCATGCATACATTTTCTTCATCTGTTTCTGCTGCTAAGGCCACTTTCTACCACGCTAAATTCCAAGCATCTGCCTCTAACCCTAGGAAGCTCTTTGCCACATTCTCCTTCCTGCTGAATCCCCCCCCCCTCCCCTCCTCCCTCTCTGTGGATGACTTCGTCAACCACTTTGAAAAGAAGGTTGACGACATCCGATCCTCGTTTGTTAAGTCAAATGACACTGCTGGTCCTGCTCACACTGCCCTACCCTATGCTTTGACTTCTTTCTCCCCTCTCTCTCCAGATAAAATCTTGCGACTTGTGACTGCAGGCCGCCCAACAACCTGCCCGCTTGACCCTATCCCCTCCTCTCTTCTCCAGACCATCTCCGGTGACCTTCTCCCCTACCTCACCTCGCTGATCAACTCATCCTTGACCGCTGGCTATGTCCCTTCTGTCTTCAAGAGAGCGAGAGTTGCACCCCTTCTCAAAAAACCAACACTCGATCCCTCTGATGTCAACAACTACAGACCAGTATCCCTTCTTTGTTTTCTCTCCAAAACTATTGAGCGTGCCGTCTTTAGCCAACTCTCTTGCTATCTCTCTCAGAATGACCTTCTTGATCCAAACCAGTCAGGTTTTAAGACTGGTCATTCAACTGAGACTGCTCTTCTCTGTGTCATGGAGGCTCTCCGCACTGCTAAAGCTAACTCTCTCTCCTCTGCTCTTGTCCTTCTAGACCTGTCTGCTGCCTTTGATACTGTGAACCATCAGATCCTCCTCTCCACCCTCTCCGAGCTGGGCATCTCCGGCGCGGCTCACTCTTGGATTGCGTCCTACCTGACCGGTCGCTCCTACCAAGTGGCGTGGCGAGAAGCTGTCTCCGCACCACGTGCTCTCACCACTGGTGTCCCCCAGGGCTCAGTTCTAGGCCCTCTCCTATTCTCGCTATACACCAAGTCACTTGGCTCTGTCATATCCTCACATGGCCTCTCCTATCATTGCTACGCTGACGACACACAACTAATCTTCTCCTTTCCCCCTTCTGATAACCAGGTGGCGAATCGCATCTCTGCATGTCTGGCTGACATATCAGTATGGATGACGGATCACCACCTCAAGCTGAACCTTGGCAAGACGGAGCTGCTCTTCCTCCCGGGGAAGGACTGCCTGTTCCATGATCTCGCCATCACGGTTGACAACTCCGTTGTGTCCTCCTTCCAGAGTGCGAAGAGCCTTGGCGTGACCCTGGACAACACCCTGTCGTTCTCCGCTAACATCAAGGCGGTGACCCGATCCTGTAGGTTCATGCTCTACAACATTCGGAGAGTACGACCCTGCCTTACACAGGAAGCGGCACAGGTCCTAATCCAGGCACTTGTCATCTCCCGTCTGGATTACTGCAACTCGCTGTTGGCTGGGCTCCCTACCTGTGCCATTAAACCCCTACAACTCATCCAGAATGCCGCAGCCCGTCTGGTGTTCAACCTTCCCAAGTTCTCTCACGTCACCCCCCTCCTCCGCACACTCCACTGGCTTCCAGTTGAAGCTCGCATCTGTTACAAGACCATGGTGCTTGCCTATGGAGCTGTGAGGGGAACGGCACCTCCGTACCTTCAGGCTCTGATCAGTCCCTACACCCAAACGAGGGCATTGCGTTCATCCACCTCTGGCCTGCTGTCTCCCCTTCCTCTGCGGAAGCATAGTTCCCGCTCAGCCCAGTCAAAACTGTTCGCTGCTCTGGCACCCCAATGGTGGAACAAGCTCCCTCACGACGCCAGGACAGCAGAGTCACTCACCACCTTCCAGAGACATTTGAAACCCCACCTCTTTAAGGAATACCTGGGATAGGATAAAGTAATCCTTCTACCCCTCCCTTACCCCAAGGTTTTTTTTTAAATACACATTGTAAAGTGGTTTTCCCACTGGCTATAAGGTGAATGCACCAATTTGTAAGTCGCTCTGGATAAGAGCGTCTGCTAAATGACGTAAATGTAAATGTAATGTAAATGGATCCAGGTGGAGAGGTGAAGAGAGAGGGAATGATAGTGTAAAGAGATAGTGAGGTGGAAAGGAGAGAAGAGGAGAGGAGAGAGACAGCGATGGATGGGAGGTGCCAGGGGAAATCTCCTCTAGCTGGTTGCTAGATGCCGTAATCTGACATAAATACAAATCCTAGACATGTGGGAGGAAAGGGAGAGAGAAAGAGAGAGAGAGAGAGGGGGAGGGGGGGCAGAGGGGATGAGAGACGGAGTGGGGGGAAGAGAGAGGGAGAGAGAGAGAGAGAGAGAGAGAGAGAGGTGAGAAGAGGGAGGGAAGGAAAAGAGGGAAGAATGGAGTTGGAAAGAGAGGGCAAGAGCAGGAGTGAGGGTGTTATGGTTTTCCGTCAATTGGGGTTCTCCAATGACCAGAGGGTAGGAAGGGGGTATAGCCGGGGGATAGATGCTTGAGAGTGGGTGAGAACAAGGGAGAGAAGCAGAGATGGGGAAGAGGGTCCAATACAGAGAAACACAATAAGGACTGGGGAGAGAGGGATGTGTTCAAAATAAATGGTTGTCGGGAGGGAATTGAGGGAGTGAGGGAAGAAAGTGGGAGCGGGGAAGGACAAAGAGATAGAATCAGAGAAGGAAAATAGGAAAATAAAGCAGGGAATGTGTGGGAGGCTTTGGTTCACTATTGTACCGTTGTCCCTAGCAACAGCCCCTTCCCTGTCTCTGCCTTTCTTTCACTACCTCTCTTCCTTCTTTATTCTGTCCTTCACCTAGTTCATCCTCCCGCCATTGTATGCTCTCTCTGCCACCCTTCTCTCCCGCTTTCAAAATAAAATAAAATCAACGTTTATTGGTTGCGTACACAGATTTGCAGATGTTATCACAGGTGCAGTGAAATGCTTGTGTTTCTAGCTCCAACAGTGCAGTAATAATACCTAGCAATACAAAACAATATGCACATAATTCAAAAATTAAAAAGAAAGACATTAAGATATATCAGAATGAACAATGTCAGAGTCCGGAATATACAGTTGAAGTCGTTCAATGACTATGTACATAGGGCAAAGAAGTCTCTAAGGTGCAGGGTAGAGTAACGGGTGTTAGCCGGGCTAGTAACAGTGACTAAAGTTCAGGGCAGGGTACTGGGCAGAGGCCGGCTAGTGGTGACTGTTTAACAGTCTGATGGACTGGAGATAGAAGCACCTGTACTGTCTCCTCCTTCTAGATGGTAGCGGGGTGAACAGGCCGTGGCTCGGGTGGCTAAGGTCCTTGATGATCTTCTTGGCCTTCCTGTGACACCAGGTGCTGTAGATGTCCTGGAGGTCAGGCAGTGTGCCCCCAATGGTTCGTTTGGCTGACCGCACCACCCTCTGGAGAGCCCTGCGGTTGCGGACAGTGCAATTGCCGTAGAAGGCGGTAATACAGCCCGACAGGATGCTCTCAATGGTGCATCTGTAGAAGTTTGTGAGGGTCTTATGGGCCAAGCTGAATTTGTTCAGCCTCCTGAGGTTGAAGAGGCGCTGTTGTGCCTTCTTCAACACACCGTCAGTGTGAACTACGGATCATTTCAGGTCATCAGTGATGTGCACGCCGATGAACTTGAAGCTTTTGACCTTCACTGCGGTCCCGTCAATGTGGATGGGGACGTGCTCTCTCTGCTGTCTCCTGTAGCCAACGATCAGCTCCTTCGTTTTGTTGACGTTGAGGGAGAGGTTATTTTCCTGGCACCACTCCACCAGGTCTCTGACCTCCTCTCTGTAGGCTGTCTCATTGTTCTTGGTGATCAGGCCTACCACTGTTGCATCGTCAGCAAACTTGATGATTGAGTTGGACACGTGAGTGGCCACGCAGTCATAGGTGAACAGGGAGTACAGGAGGGGGCTGAGCATGCACCCCTGTGGGGCCCCTGTGTTGAGGATCAGTGTGGCGGAGGTGTTGTTGCCTATCTTCACCACCTGGGATGGCCCGTCAGGAAGTCCAGGACCTAGTTGCACGGGGAGGGGTTCAGACCCAGGGCTCTGAGCTTAGTGATGAGCTTGGAGGGCACTATGGTGTTGAAGGCTGAGCTGTAGTCGATGAACAGCATTTTTACATAGGTATTCCTCTTGTCCAGGTGGGATAGGGCAATGTGCAGTGCAATGGCAACTGCGTCGTCCGTGGATCTGTTGGGGCGGTAAGCAATTTGTAGTTGGTCTAGGTTGTCGGTTAAGGTGGAGCTGATATGGTCCTTAACTAGCCTTTCAAAGCACTTCATGATGACCGAAGTGAGTGCTACGGGCGATAGTCATTCAACAGTCATTCATAGTCTTTCAATCTCTCTCCTCTGCCCCGCCTTCTATCCCCCTCTCTCTGTCTCTCTTTCTCTCCTTTCCTCCCTTCCTCCCACCATCATTTAATGAGAAGCCACCTGTCCATCCCTGTCTGCTACAGTCAGTGGAGTGGAGGGCAGCTGTCACACTGGTCGGAACCAGACACACACACACATAAACACACACACGCACGCTCAGTCCATCTCATCCCAAACTCAACCGCAGACAAACTGGGATCCTTCCTGTCACACACACACTGACACTCAGTATATGAACAGAGATAGTCCACCACAAACCAAGATCACTCTGCTCACTCTTAACTGTCGCACTGCCTCCCTCTCTCTTCCTTATGGTCTATCTCCCCTTCCCTACCTGCCTCCTTTCTGTCTCTCTCTCTCTCACTCCCTCTCTCTCCCTGTCTTTCTCTTCTGCTCTCTCCCTCCCTCCCTCCCTCCCTCCATCTCTGTCAGACAGGAGAGACAGGAGTCAACGGAAGGTCAGACTGGCTGCATGTTGAGCTGACCATGACATCTCATTTACTGCAATAATACTCTTTAGATAAAGCTTCTGCTCTCCCCCTGAGTGGTCACGGCAAAGGGGAGGAGAGGGGATCAAAGTCCTGCAAACACACACACACAAGCACGCTTGCGCATACACACATATTTCCAGACATACGCATGGATGTACACAGCGTATACACACACACACACACACACACTCCAGAGAGGCTAGAGAACTGTGACCTCCACTGTCTCCTCAGGGGAGAATGGAGAGAGTTCAAAGGAGGAGGGGGAGGGGGAGGGGAAAGACAGAGAGAGAGAGTACGCATCACAGAGTGAGACTGATCTCATTCACCATGCCTGTATGTCTGATAAGGACATATAAACAAACATATAAGCAATGCTTCAACCATGGAAGTTGAACTTTAAAAATTGTATGCCGGTATATTATTTCCAAAAACGTCCTTTGTAAATACCCTGATGGAAGCTACAGCCATGGAGTGAGATCCACTGGTGGATGGAGAATGAGTGCCTTTGGACCGTGACTCATTTGTTTGTTTGTTCAGAGGGTCATGATAAAATGCCAAAAGCTGCAAGTGGGTTATAGAAGGCTACAACACAATATGCTAAGAAAAACAGTATCTCCTACAGTATATCTACAGTATGTCCTACTGCAGGGTTCTTCAATTCTGGTCCTTGAGGGCCGAAACACCTCTGTTTTTCATCCTCTCCTTCTAATCAGGGGCTAATTCAGACCTGGGACAACAGGTGAGTGCAATTAACTACCAGGTAGAAATCAAAAACAGAAGTGTTTCGGCCCTCCAGGACCGGAATTGAAGAACCCTGTCCTACAGTATACGCTAGAGTATGTCCCATGTGGCTCAATTGGTAGAGCATGGCGCTTGCAACGCCAGGGTTGTGGGTTCGATTCCAATGGGGGAACAGTAATAAAATGTATACACTCACTGCTATAAGTCGCTCTGGATAAGAGTGTCTGCTAAATGACTAAAACGTAAATATATGTCCTACACTACAGTGCCTTCAAAAAGTATTCATACCCCTTGACTTTTTCCAAATTTTGTTGGGTTACAGCCTGAATTTAAAATGTATTAAATAGAGATTTTTTTTTATCACTGGCCTACACACAGTACCCCATAATGTCAAAGTGGAATTATGTTTTTAGAAATTAATACAAAATGAAAAGCTGAAATGTCTTGAGTCAATAAGTATTCAACCCCTTTATTATGGCAAGCCTAAATACATTCAGGAGTAAGCATTTGCTTAACAAGTAATATTTGCTTAACAAGTTGCATGGACTCACTCTGTGCACAATAATAGTGTTTAACATGATTTTTGAATGACTACCCTGTACCCCACACATACAATAATTGTCACGTTCGTTCATGAACGGGTCAGACAAAGGCGCAGCGTGATATGCATACATGTTTATTTAAATGAATAAACAACCGACAAAACAACAAACCAACGAAACGTGAAGTCCAAGGCAGCACAACATACCTTAACCGGAACAAGATCCCACAACTACACAGTGCCAATAGGCTGCCTAAGTATGGTCCCCAATCAGAGACAACGAGCGACAGCTGCCTCTGATTGGGAACCACACCGGCCAACATAGAAATACATATACTAGAACCCACATAGAAAATACAACATACAAAATCACACCCTGACTCAACAAATAAGAGTCCCCAGAGTCAGGGCGTGACAGTACCCCCCCCAAAGGTGCGGACTCCGACCGCACAACATAATAATATAATAATAATAATATGCCATTTAGCAGACGCTTTTATCCAAAGCGACTTACAGTCATGCGTGCATACATTTATTTAAATTGTTTTGTGAATGGGTGGTCCCGGGGATCGAACCCACTACCTTGGCGTTACAAGCGCCGTGCTCTACCAGCTGAGCAACAGAGGACCACATAAACATAACAGGGTAGGGGCAGGGTGGGCATTCCGCCTCGGAGGCGGATCCGGCTCAGGGCGTGACGACCTCTCACTCTTCGCCTCCCTGTTGCGCCCCTGGTCTGGTCTAGACCTCGGCGCGTTGCTTCCCCTCTCCTTCCTCCCACTATACTCCAAGCCCTGTCTGGACCCAGGTGTGGGAGACCCCGAACCTGGAGAGGGGCTGACGTCTGGGTCTGGACTGAAGCCGCTGACCGGAGCTGGACCGGGCACCGGTGGAGCGGACTGCTCAGGCTCCGGACTGGAGCCGCTGACCGGAGCTGGATTGGGCACCGGTGGAGCGGACTACTCTGGCTCCGGAGTGGAGCAGCTGACCAGGGCTGGATCAGGCACCGGTGGAGCGGACTGTTCTGGCTCCGGAGTGGAGCCGCTGACCGGAACTGGACTTGACCCCGGTGGAGCGGACTGCTCTGGCTCCGGAGTGGAGCAGCTGACCGGAGCTGGATCAGGCACCGGTGGAGCGGACTGCTCTGGCTCCGGAGTGGAGCCGCTGACCGGAGCTGGACTGGACCCCGGTGAAGCGGATTGCTCTGGCTCCGGAGTGGAGCAGCTGACCGGAGCTGAACTGGACACCGGTGGAGCGGACTGCTCTGGCTCCGGAGTAGAGCAGCTGACCGGTGCCGAACCAGGCACCGGTGGAACAGGCACAGGCCGTGCCGGACTGGACACACGCACCACTGGCTTGGTGCGAGGGGCAGGAACAGGCCGGACCGGGCTGGCGACGCACACAACTGGCTTGGTGCGAGGGACAGAAACAGGCCGGACCGGGCTGGCGACGCGCACCACTAGCTTGGTGCGAGAGCAGGAACAGGCCGGGCTGGTGACGCGCACCACTGGCTTGGTGCGAGGGGCAGGAACAGGCCGGGCCGGGCTGGCGACGCGCACCACTGGCTTGGTGCGAGGGACAGGAACAGGCCGGACCGGGCTGGCGACGCGCACCACTGGCTTGGTGCGAGGGGCAGAAACAGGCCGGGCTGGGCTGGCGACGCACACCACTGGTTTGGTGCAAGGGCCAGGAACAGGCCGGACCGGGCTGGCGACGCGCACCACTGGCTTGGTGCGAGGGGCAGGAACAGGCCGGGCCGGGCTGGCGACGCGCACCACTGGCTTGGTGCGAGGAGCAGGAACAGGCCGGGCCGGGCTGGCGACGCGCACCACTGGGTTGGTGCGAGGGGCAGGAACAGGCCCGGGCCGGGCTGGCGACGCGCACCACTGGCTTGGTGCGAGGAGCAGGAACAGGCACCACTGGCTTAGTGCGAGGAGCAGGAACTGGCCGGACCGGACTGGCGACACGCACCACTTGCTTAGTCCAATGAGCGGGACTGGGTTCCTTTATTAACCCCCGCTCCTTCTGCTGCCTAACCAGCTCCTCTCGCCGTGCCTCTACACCTTCCTTCTGCTCCCTCTGAACCAATGGCCCCCGTAATCTGGTGGCCACCTCTCCTAACCAGCAGATCCGCCCTGTCTCATCTCCTGCTGCCTCGTCGTCCACACTGTGTGCCCCCCACAAATTTGTTTGGGGGATTGCCTCTCCACCCTGATCAGGGCCTCCCTCAGGCCGGACTGGGCTGGCGACGCGCACCACTGGCTTGGTGCGAGGGGCAGGAACAGGCCGGGCCGGTCTGGTGACGCGCACCACTGGCTTGGTGCGAGGGGCAGGAACAGGCCGGGCCGGGCTGGCGACGCGCACCACTAGCTTGGTGCGAGGGGCAGGAACAGGCCGGGCCGGGCTGGCGACGTGCACCACTGGCTTGGTGCGAGGGGCAGGAACAGGCCGGGCCGGGCTGGCAGCGCGCACCACTGGCTTGGTGCGAGGGGCAGGAACAGGGCCGGGCTGGCGACGCGCACCACTGGCTTGGTGCGAGGGACAGGAACAGGCCGGACCGGGCTGGCAACGCGTACCACTGGCTTGGTGCGAGGGGCAGGAACAGGCCGGGCCGGACTGGCGACGCGCACCACTAGCTTGGTGAGAGGGTCAGGAACAGGCCGGGCCGGGCTGGCGACGCGCACCACTGGCTTGGTGCGAGGGGCAGGAACAGGCCGGGCCGGGCTGGCGACGCGCACCACTGGGTTGGTGCGAGGCGGCAGGAACAGGCCCGGGCCGGGCTGGCGACGCGCTCCACTGGCTTGGTGCGAGGAGCAGGAACAGGCACCACTGGCTTAGTGCGAGGAGCAGGAACGGGCCGGACCGGACTGGCGACACGCACCACTTGCTTAGTCCAAGGAGCAGGACTGGGTTCCTTTATTAACCCCCGCTCCTTCTGCTGCCTAACCAGCTCCTCTCGCCGTGCCTCTACACCTTCCTTCTGCTCCCCCTGAACCAATGGTCCTCGTAATCTGGTGGCCACCTCTCCTAACCAGCAGATCCGCCCTGTCGCGGCCTCCTGCTGCCTCGTCATCCACACTGTGTGCCCCCCACAAATTTGTTTGGGGGATTGCCTCTCCACCCTGATCAGGGCCTCCCTCAGGCCGGACTGGGCTGGCGACGCGCACCACTGGCTTGGTGCGAGGGGCAGGAACAGGCCGGGCCGGTCTGGCAACGCGCACCACTGGCTTGGTGCGAGGGGCAGGAACAGGCCGGGCCGGGCTGGCGACGCGCACCACTAGCTTGGTGCGAGGGGCAGGAACAGGCCGGGCCGTGCTGGCGACGCGCACCACTGGCTTGGTGCGAGGGGCAGGAACAGGCCGGGCCGGGCTGGCGGCGCGCACCACTGGCTTGGTGCGAGGGGCAGGAACAGGCCCGGGCCGGGCTGGCGACGCGCACCACTGGCTTGGTGCGAGGGACAGGAACAGGCCGGACCGGGCTGGCAACGCGTACCACTGGCTTGGTGCGAGGGGCAGGAACAGGCCGGGCCGGGCTGGTGACGCGCACCACTAGCTTGGTGAGAGGGTCAGGAACAGGCCGGGCCGGGCTGGCGACGCGCACCACTGGCTTGGTGCGAGGGGCAGGAACAGGCCGGGCCGGGCTGGCGACGCGCACCACTGGGTTGGTGCGAGGCGGCAGGAACAGGCCCAGGCCGGGCTGGCGACGCGCACCACTGGCTTGGTGCGAGGAGCAGGAACAGGCACCACTGGCTTAGTGCGAGGAGCAGGAACGGGCCGGACCGGACTGGCGACACGCACCACTTGCTTAGTCCAAGGAGCGGGACTGGGTTCCTTTATTAACCCCCGCTCCTTCTGCTGCCTAACCAGCTCCTCTCGCCGTGCCTCTACACCTTCCTTCTGCTCCCCCTGAACCAATGGTCCTCGTAATCTGGTGGCCACCTCTCCTAACCAGCAGATCCGCCCTGTCGCGGCCTCCTGCTGCCTCGTCGTCCACACTGTGTGCCCCCCACAAATTTGTTTGGGGGATTGCCTCTCCACCCTGATCAGGGCCTCCCTCTTTCTTGCCAGATCCTCTCTCATCTCCTGCCAAGTCCATCCTCTCTGCTCCTCCTCGGCACACTGCTTGGTCCAGGTCTGGTGGGATCTTCTGTCACGTTCGTTCATCGACGGGTCAGACCAAGGCACAGCGTGATATGCATACATGTTTATTTAAATGATAAAACAACCAACAAACCAACGAAACGTGAAGTCCAAGGCAGCACAACACAACATACCTTAACCGGAACAAGATCCCACAACTACACAGTGCCAATAGGCTGCCTAAGTATGGTCCCCAATCAGAGACAACGAGCGACAGCTGCCTCTGATTGGGAACCACACCGGCCAACATAGAAATACACATACTAGAACCCACATAGAAAATACAACATAGAAAATCACACCCTGACTCAACAAATAAGAGTCCCCAGAGTCAGGGCGTGACAATAATCTGTAAGGTCCATCAATCGAGCAGAAAATGTAAAACACAGATTCAACCACAAAGACCAGGGAGGTATTCCAATGCCTCTCAAAGAAGGGCACCTATTGGTAAAAAAAAAGATGACATCGAATATCCCTTTGAGCATGGCGAAGTTATTAATTACACTTTGGATGGTGTATCAATACACCTAGTCACTACAAAGATACAGGCGTCCTATCTAACTCAGTTGCCGGAGAGGAAGGAAACCGGTCAGGGATTCCACCATGAGGCCAATGGTAACGTTAAAACAGTTACAGAGTTTAATGGCTGTAATAGGAGACAACTGAGGCTGGATCAACAACATTGTAGTTACTCCACAATACTAGCCTAATTGACATGTTGAAAATAAGGAAGCCTGTAAAGAGTAACAAACATTTCAAAACATGCATCCTGTTTGCAACAAGGCACTAAAGTAATACTGCAAAAAATCTGGCAAAGCAATTCACTTTTTGTCCTGAATACAAATTGTTGTATTGGATTCGCACCATATATTAATGAGTACCACTCTCCCTATTTTAAAGCATAGTGGTGCCTGCATCATGTTATGGGTGTGCTTGTAATCGTTAAGGACTGGGGAGTTTTTCAGGATAAAAAATAAACAGAATGGAGCTAAGCACATGCAACATCCTAGAGGAAAACCTGGTTCAGTCTGCTTTCCACCAGACACTGGGAGATTAATTCATATTTCAGCAGGACAATAACCTAAAACACAAGGCCCTACACTGCAGTTGCTTACCAAGAAGACAGTGAATGTTCCTGAGTGGCCGAGTTACAGTTTTGACTTAAATCTGCTTGGAAATATATGGCAAGTCTTGAAAATGGTTGTCTAGCAATGATACAACCAATTTGACAGAGCTTGAAGAATTTTGAAAATAATAATGGGCAAATATTGTGCAATCCAAGTGTGCAAAGCTCTTAGAGACTTACCCAGAAAGACTCACAGTTGTAATTGCTGCCAAAGGTGATTCTAACATGTATTGACTCAGGGTTGTGAATATTATGTAAATTAGATATTTATGTATTTCATTTTCAATACATTTGCAAAAAAATAGAAAAACATGTTTTTACTTTATCATTATGGGGGATTGTGAGTAGACGAGTGAGATTATTTTTTTATTTAATCAATTTTGAATTCAGGCTGTAACACAACAAAATGTGGAATATGTCAAGGTGTATGAATACTTTCTGCCCTACAGTATGTCCTACAGTATATCTACAGTATGTCCTACAGTATGTCCTACAGTTCAGAGTTGTCCAGTGTAGTGTAGTCTAGTCATGGGCTGTACTGCTGTACTGAGGTGTCCTGTCATACAGATCTCACTCAACATTCACCTCGCGTCGCATCACTCCATCATTTTTACTATTTCAGTCAGGCACTAGCATTGGGAGCTCAGCTCAGCCAGAGGACCCTAAGCTAATTGGCTATAATTGCCAAAATTCTCAGAGGTAGAAAGTCAAAATATGCATACTGAACAAACATACACAGAAACATAAACAGAAACACACACACACACACTGATTATATAATGACTACTGCCTCATGATCACCTCTTTCTACAGCAGCTGTTAACACAATATAGGTGTAAAAAGGAGATCAATCATACTGTACTACAATCATCTCTCTCTCTCTCTCTCTCTCTCTCTCTCTCTCTCTCTCTCTCTCTACCTCTCTACCTCTCTACCTCTCTCTTTCTGAATACATTTCCATTATGTTGTTGATATCTGTAAGCTGGAAGTCGCCATGCAGTGTATGATAATGCCAATCATTCCATATTGCTGAGTCTACCTTTAATTAGTGAGCTAAAAAGGTCTGGGGGAAACACTACTGTGCACTGCTACACTCTTAGAAAAAAAGGGTTCCAAAAGAGTTCTTACACTGTCCCCGTAGGAGAACCCTTTTGGGTTCCACGTAGAACCCTCTGTGGAAGGGGTTTTACATGGTACCCAAAAGGGTTTTACCTGGAACCAAAAACGGTTCTTCAAAGGGTTCTCCTATGGAAATGTCTGACAGCAGGACAGGGCTAGAGACATGGCTACATGCACTGATGCAGTGAGATAGACACACACACTATTTTTTTTGTTTTTGTCATTTTAGCAGACGCTCTTATCCAGAGCGACTTACACTTCTGTGTGTCTGTGTGTGTGTGTGTGTGTGTGTGTATGTGAGCATGTGTTCACCCATGCATGCATCTGTGTGATATGTGTGTGTGTGTGTGTGTGTGTTTTACTGTGGACCCAGCACTAAGGAGAGATTAGATGTTTTTTTTCCATCTGTCAGTCTGACAAATGAGGTGCATCAAAGACATCCGGTGTCTTTATGTGCACACTGCACATACACACACACACACACACACACACACACACACACACACACACACACACACACACACACACAAACACAAACACAAACACAAACACACATACACACATACACAAGCACACACACAAATACACACAAACACATGTTCAAAGCCTTATTCATATAAGCATTAGTCATATCTGGAAATAGCCCCACAACGTTCCATCTCTCCTGCCTGTTTCTGTGCCAGGTATGAATGGCCTTGGAGCAGCTGTGACTCAGTGCCTGGTGTATCTACAGCATTAACCTGTACTAACTCCCTGATAGAGGGAGCAAGGAGGAGAGGAGAAGGGGAGTGGAGGAGTTAGAGAGAGGAAGGAGTGTGGAGGGACAAGTGAGTGGAGGGAGACGAGGGAGAGAGGAAGATTGAGTAGAGGTAGTATAGAGGTGGAGGGTGGAAAGGGAGAGAGGAGAGAGGGAGATGGAGTAGAGGTAGTATAGAGGTGGAGGGTGAAAAGGGAGAGAGGAGAGAGGAGAGAGGAAGAGGGAGAGAGAAGGATGGAGGAGTGATGGTGGTCTGAAGGTGAAGACACAAGTAGTTACAGAATACTTCAGTAGAGTAAAGGAGTGCGTCAGGTCAGCTTCACCTGGCTTTGACACCTGTTTGTTTGTGTGTGTTTTTTGTGTGTGTGTGTGTGTGTGTGTGTATGTGTGTGTGTGTGTGTGTGTGTGCATGCGTGTGCGTGCATGTGTGTGTGTACGTGCCCATGTTTGAAAGACAGAGAGAAAAAGAAAGAAAGATCTAGGAATAGTGTCAGTCTCTGTCTGATGAGTCTATGGCTTCCAGACTGTAGAAACTGTTACATACTGTAACATCCTCCACACTAATAGAAGAAAAGCTTCCATGTAGACACTTACATACTGTAACATCCTCCACACTAATAGATGAAAAGCTTCCATGTAGACACTGTTACATACTGTAACATCCTCCACACTAATAGATGAAAAGCTTCCATGTAGACACTGTTACATACTGTAACATCCTCCATACTAATAAATGGAAAGCTTCCATGTAGACACTGTTACATACTGTAACATCCTCCATACTAATAGATGAAAAGCTTCCATGTAGACACTGTTACATACTGTAACATCCTCCATACTAATAGATGAAAAGCTTCCATGTAGACACTGTTACATTCTGTAACATCCTCCGTACTAATAATTGGAAAGCTTCCATGTAGACACTGTTACATACTGTAACATCCTCCGTACTAATAGATGAAAAGCTTCCATGTAGACACTGTTACATACTGTAACATCCTCCATACTAATATATGAAAAGCTTCCATGTAGACACTGTTACATACTGTAACATCCTCCATACTAATAGATGGAATGCTTCCATGGCAGAGTAAAAGAGGGGTAGAAGAAGAGTGGAGGATCAATTGGATACATTGAGACATATACTCATGACTACTGTCACAGTGCTCCAATCCCAGTGTCCTGTTGAGTGTGTGTGAATATGCAAGTGGTCGCCTGCTAACAACCAGACTGAGACAAGCTGTGACATCACAGCCCAGATTACCCACGCTCCCCGGCAGCCCTACATGACCTTGCATGCAGCCACTTCCCATTCTGTTCGCTGTCCGTGTGTGTGTGTGCGTGTCCATTTTGCTCTTAGTGTCGTGACAGGGTCGTGACCTATCAGTTGACTTCACACAATGTCCTCTGAAGTCCCTAAAGTCTGTCTTAGGTTGGGGCTATGTTAATGCGAATGTTGTGAGAACATTCACGGGTGTTATTGGGCTCGCTCCGTTGACATGATATTCTCTCTCTCTCTCTCTCTCTCTCTCTCTCTCTCTCTCTCTCTCTCTCTCTCTCTCTCTCTCTCTCTCTCTCTCTCTCTCTCTCTCTCTCTCTCTCTCTCTCTCTCTCAACGGTGCCCTGGGACATGTCCTCAAATTAGTGGGCCGTGAGAATCCTTCTCCCCCTCTTTCTTTCCCTATTTGTTTCCCTCCCTCCCATGGTGAAGGGCAGAAGCCCTCTGCCCTTCACCATGTTTATCATCCTCCTTTCCGTCTATCCATCCTCCCCCGCCTTTGTGTTTGGCTGTTGATAGCTGCTGTGCATCAGACCCTATCCCTCCATCTGAACACTAGTCAAACAGTCTATATGCCACACACACACACACACACACACACACACACACACACACACACACACACACACACACACACACACACACCCTCCTAATCACTATCTTTCTGCTTTTAGCCATTTTATCTCTACACCCCATGCACCTCATCAGGCTGCTCACTGCAGCGTTACCAGCAAATGGTTTGGATGTCTCAAAACACATACACACAAACACATCAGTGACAGTGACCACTGTCTCCTGAGTGGCGCAGTGGTCTAAGGCACTGCATCGCAGTGCTAACTGTGCCACTAGAGATCCTGGTTCGAATCCAGGCTCGGCCGCGACCGGGAGACTCATGGGCGGCGCACAATTGGTCCAGGGTAGGGGAGGGAATGGCCGGCAGGGATGTAGCTCAGTTAATAGAGCATGGCGTTTGCAATGCCAGGGTTGTGGGTTCGATTCCCACGGGGGGCCAGTATAAAAAAAAAGATATGTATTCACTGACTGTAAGTCGCTCTGGATAAGAGCGTCTGCTAAATGACTAAAATGAAAATCTGGCTGCTTCACACGGTAATGGGGCAGGGATGGGTTGGACAGTGAGAGAAGAAAAGAGAGAGAGACAGGAGACAGCATGGAACCTCTTTCAGAGAAGACTTTGTGCTGTGTATTTGGTCACCCCTGAGCTTGTTAAACACACCCATTTACAGTAATCCTCATCAGGGTAGCTAATCTCCTTCCTCACAGAGACCCACTAGCCTGCTAACACATGAACACCCTTCCACCACCACTGTCTCTCTAGGGCCACATCTCAATACTCCAAGTGGCTTTCTCTCCTCGTCTCCTTACATGATCATGGCTACCATCCACTACCTTTGTGCCCCAGAGCAAGGCATTCCTCTACATACTGTACCTCCAGAGGAGCTGCACTGCAGCAGACTTTGTGGCTGGCTAACCCTGTGCTCCTAACACATTATTGTATGTTGAGTATTTCGTTGATGTCTGGGAGGGTTGGGATTGGTAGAAGAGCCAAAGACTAATTTCCTTCACCAAATAAAGGACTATTCTATTCTATGATGCTCATCAGTGCTCTCCAAATAGGACTGTAATGGGATGCCTCATGCCAGCTAGACTTCTAGTTGGACGAGGAGAGAGGAGTCAAAAAGCCAAACTGATGATTCACCATGACTGCATCAGGCCTATTGTCACGCCCTGGCTCTGGGGACTCTTGTATGTTGAGCCAGGGTGTTAGTTTCTTTGTGTAGTGTCTATGTTTCGTTTCCTATGTTCTGTTCTAGGTTATGTGTTTCTATGTTGGCCGGGGTGGTTCTCAATCAGAGGCAACGAGAATCAGCTGTTGCTTGTTGTCTCTGATTGGGAACCATACTTAGGCAGCCTTTTGTGCACTTGTGATTCGTGGGATCTTGTTCCGTGTAGGTTTGTGTATGACCGAGGACTTGTTATTTTGTTATTTGTATCGTGTTGCTAAGTACACTATTAAAGAGATGTACACATATCACGCTGCGCCTTGGTCTACTCATTATGACGATCGTGACAGAAGATCCCACCAAAACAGGACCAAGCAGCGTTTCCAGGAGCAAACGCCGGGTAAGGAGCTGGAGAGGTTGGCGATGGCCCAGGTGGGCCAATGGTGGTTTGGGAGGATATGTTCGCGGGCAAAGGGCCATGGGCTAAAGTTAAAGCCCTGGCGAGAGAGAAGGTACGGCGCCAACAGTGTCGTCGTCGGACAGGCGAGAGGCAACCCCAATAAAAAATTTGGGGGGGGGCACACGGCATGGACGACGGGGCTGCTGGAGGCAGATACAGGGCGAGTTTGTGGACTAGGAGAGAAGGCCACCAGGTTACAGGGGCCATTGGTCATTGGAGGGAAGGAGAGTGTAGAGGCACGGCGAGAGGTACTGAGGTGTGTTACCAGTCCGGTCCGGCCCGTTCCTGATCCCCGCACAAGGCCAGTGGTGTGTGTTCCCAGTACGGTCCGGCCTGTTCCTGTCCCTCGCACCAAGCCTGTGATGCATGTCGCCAGCCCGGCCCGGCCTGTTCCTGCCCCTCGCACCAAGCCTGTGGTGCGCGTCGCCAGCCCGGCCCGGCCTGTTCCTGCCCCTCGCACCAAGCCTGTGGTGCGCGTCGCCAGCCCGGCCCGGCCTGTTCCTGCCCCTTGCACCAAGCCAATGGTGCGCGTCGCCAGCCCGGCCCGGCCTGTTCCTGCCCCTCGCACCAAGCCAATGGTGCGCGTCGCCAGCCCGGCCCGGCCTGTTCCTGCTCCCCGCACCAAGCCTATGGTGCGCGTCGCCAGCCCGGCCCGGCCTGTTCCTGCTCCCCGCACCAAGCATATGGTACGCGTCGCCAGCCCGGCCCGGCCCGGCCTGTTCCTGCTCCCCGCACCAAGCCTGTGGTGCGCGTCGCCAGCCCGGCCCGGCCCGTTCCTGCTCCCCGCACCAAACCAATGGTGCGTGTCGCCAGCCCGGCCTGTTCCTGCTCCCCGCACCAAGCCTGTGGTGCGCGTCGCCAGCCCGGTCCGGCCTGTTCTGCTCCCCGCACCAAGCCTGTGGTGCGCATCGCCAGCCCGGTCCGGCCCGGCCCTGCTCCCCGCACCAAGCCTGTGGTGCGCGTCGTCAGTCCGGCACAGCCCGTGCCTGTTTCACCGGTGCCTGGTCAGGTACCGGTCAGCTGCTCCACACCGGAGCCTAAGCAATCCGCTCCACCGATGTCCAGTCCAGCTCCAGCCAGCGGGGCCAGACCAGACCAGGGGCGCTACGGGGGGGTTGTTAGAGGGTGGTGGTCACGCCCAGAGCCGGATCCGCCTCCGAGGTGGAATGCCCACCCGGCCCCTCCCCTGTTGGGTTTATGTTGGCGCGGTCGCAGTCCGCGCCTTTGGGGGGGGGGGGGGTACTGTCACGCCCTGGCTCTGGGGACTCTTGTATGTTGAGCCAGGGTGTTAGTTTCTTTGTGTAGTGTCTATGTTTTGTTTCCTATGTTCTGTTCTAGGTTATGTGTTTCTATGTTGGCCGGGGTGGTTCTCAATCAGAGGCAACGAGAATCAGCTGTTGCTTGTTGTCTCTGATTGGGAACCATACTTAGGCAGCCTTTTGTGCACTTGTGATTCGTGGGATCTTGTTCCGTGTAGGTTTGTGTATGACCGAGGACTTCACGTTTCGTTTTGTTGTTTTGTTATTTGTATCGTGTTGCTAAGTACACTATTAAAGAGATGTACGCATATCACGCTGCGCCTTGGTCCACTCATTATGACGATCGTGACACCTATGTGTCAAAACATACCATGCTTGGTTTGAGCCTCAAATACTGGATTCTTGGCCCGAAGGAGAATTGAGGGATGGAGAGAGGAAAAGAAGGCCTCTACTAAGAACATAACTTCATTTAAAAAGAATGTCAAAAGCTGGCTAATGATCGAGCAACAGAAGAAGAAAACATCCTGTCTGTATGTAATGTTGTAGGCTATGACAATGTGGTCCTGTCCTTTGTTTTGTTATGTGTTATACTGTGTAACCAGAGTACGGCTAGTAGGCTGGGTCTACTGTGGAGCCTAGGACTACTATGTTTATGTTGGTTCATTTTTGAACCATTTATTTAAGAGGACTACAACGGAAATATTTTTCAAACTTTTTTTGTCATCCTCGATGATTGTAAATGCATTATCCATGTGTGGTTGTATTGTGTTTTAAATTGTCAAATAAATATATCTATCTATCTCTGTCCTTGCTGTATCCTCACTAGACATGCCCTGCAACTAAGGAGAAAACTGATGCTGATGACAATACAAACACACACACACATTCCCAGATGCACAGGCCTTGACAGGGCAGTCACGGAGTAGGATGTCTCCTCGCTATGGTGTTGTGACTGTTTACTTTAGCACCATCAGACCTTATACCCTTGCGACAAACAAGCAAATAGTGTCAATTTCAGCACCATGGGCAGAATCAGAATCCAGAGGTCTGACAGGAACGAAAACAATACTGTATCAATCTAGTATTGCTTTGACGTGGTCCCATTATTATGTAATGGTTATTACATTATAGAGTCTTCTGAAACATTGAGACAATATCTGTGGGTTGTGGATAATACAGCATTTAAATATAGCTATTGGCATAGCCTATTGACCATGACTGATTTTCCCTGTCTATTTTAGAAGAGTGCAATTTAAGTTGGAAATTATTCTTATGGCGACAATTTCGAAACCATAGACGTTTCAACAATCTGGCAGGCTATGTCTGAATAGCCAGAAATTAAGATATTTAATTGCAACCAATGATCCTAAATATCAGATTTCACTGCAATTTTAGCTCCAACCAAGCTTAGCCTACCAACACCTTCTAGAATTAAGCTAAGCCTACCAATACTTTTCTCAGAATTACAACAATTTAACACACACACACACGCGCGCCTGCCCGCACACACACACACACACACACAGACAAACACACACACCCACTCACACACACACAAGCACACACACCCACACCCACACCCACACACACACACTCACAGACACACACATTTTAGGTGGACATCCACTTTACTACTAGAGTTGATGTCTGTCCACCGCATAAATCAAATTAACATAATACAAAAATCCCCATCAAAATCTGTCTGTTTACGATATTGATATCTACATTTTGTAAAAAATAATATGGGCTAATAGCAGTAAGACCATATTCAATGCAATTGAATGTAATCAATGTAATCAAATATTTGTCAGGGACAAGATTGTAGACCTACACAAGGCTGGAATGGGCTACACAACCATCGCCAAGCAGCTTGGTGAGAAGGTGACAACAGTTGGTGCGATTATTCGCAAATGGAAGAAACACAAAAGAACTGTCAATCTCCCTCGGCCTGGGGCTCCATGCAATATCTCACCTCGTGGAGTTGCTATGATCATGAGAACGGTGAGGAATCAGCCCAGAACTACACGGGAGGATCTTGTCAATGATCTCAAGGCAGCTGGGACCATAGTCACCAAGAAAACAATTGGTAACACACTACGCCGTGAAGGACTGAAATCCTGCAGCGCCCGCAAGGTCCCCCTGCTCAAGAAAGAACATATACAGGCCTGTCTGAAGTTTGCCAATGAACATCTGAATGATTCAGAGGAGAACTGGGTGAAAGTGTTGTGGTCAGATGAGACCAAAATCGAGCTCTTTGGCATCAACTCAACTCGCCGTGTTTGGAGGAGGAGGAATGCTGCCTATGACCCCAAGAACACCATCCCCACCGTCAAACATGGAGGTGGAAACATTATGCTTTGGGGGTGTTTTTCTGCTAAGGGGACAGGACAACTTCGCCGCATCAAAGGGACGATGGACGGGGCCATGTACCGTCAAATCTTGGGTGAGAACCTCCTTCCCTCAGCCAGGGCATTGAAAATGGGTCGTGGATGGGTATTCCAGCATGACAATGACCCAAAACACACGGCCAAGGCAACAAAGGAGTGGCTCAAGAAGAAGCACATTAAGGTCCTGGAGTGGCCTAGCCAGTCTCCAGACCTTAATCCCATAGAAAATCTGTGGAGGGAGCTGAAGGTTCGAGTTGCCAAAAGTCATGCTCGAAACCTTAATGACTTGGAGAAGATCTGCAAAGAGGAGTGGGACAAAATCCCTCCTGAGATGTGTGCAAACCTGGTGGCCAACTACAAGAAACGTCTGACCTCTGTGATTGCCAACAAGGGTTTTGCCACCAAGTATTAAGTCATGTTTTGCAGAGGGGTCAAATACTACTAATCAATTTATAACATTTTTGACATGCGTTTTTTCTGGATTTTTTTGTTGTTATTCTGTCTCTCACTGTTCAAATAAACCTACCATTAAAATTATAGACTGATCATGTCTTTGTCAGTGGGCAAACGTACAAAATCAGCAGGGGATCAAATACTTTTTTCCCTCACTGTACATAAAGTACCAGTCAAAAGTTTGGACACACCTACTCATTCAAGGGTTTTTCTTTATTTTTTACTATTTTCTACATTGTAGAATAATAGTGAAGACATCAAAACTATGAAATAACAGATATGGAATCATGTAGTAACCCAAAAAGTGTTAAACAAATCAAAATACAGTACACACACACACACACACACTCACACTCTCACACACACATACACACACACACACACACTCACACACTCACACACACACACACACACACATACCCACACATACACACACACACAGAACTCAGATTGGATAACATTCCAGCACCATGTTAGCAGACAGACAGGGACATACCGTATAGCGGAGCACAAAGGACTATTCAACGCTGGTCTGACCAATCGGAATCCATGCTTCAAGATTGTTTTGATCACGCGGACTGGGATATGTTCCGGGTAGCCTCTGAGAATAACATAGACGAATACACGAATACAGTGACTGAGTTCATCAGGAAGTGTATAGGAGATGTTGTACCCACTGTGACTATTAAAATCTTCCCAAACCAGAAACCGTTGATAGATGGCAGCATTCGCGCAAAACTGAAAGCGCGAACCACCGCATTTAACCATGGCAAGGTGACTGGGAATATGGCCGAATACAAACAGTGTAGTTATTCCCTCCGTAAGACAATCAAACAGGCAAAACATCAGTAAAGAGACAAAATGGAGTTGCAATTCAACGGCTCAGACACGAGACATATGTGGCAGGGTCTACAGACAATCATGGATTACAAAGGGAAAACCAGCCACATCGCGGACACTGACGTCTTGCTTCCGGAAAAGCTAAACACCTTCTTTGCCCGCTTTGAGGATAACACAGTGCCACAGATGCGGCCCGCTACCAAGGACAGTGGGCTCTCCTTCTCCGTGGCCGACGTGAGTAAGACATTTAAGCGTGTTAACCCTCGCAAGGCTGTCGGCCCAGACGGCATCCCTAGCCGCGTCCTCAGAGCATGCGCAGACCAGCTGGCTGGAGTGTTTACGGACATATTCAATCTCTCCCTATCCCAGTCTGCTGTCCCCACTTGCTTCAAGATGTCCACCATTGTTCCTGTTCCCAAGAAAGCAAAGGTAACTGAACTAAATGACTATCGCCCCGTAGCACTCACTTCTGTCATCATGAAGTGCTTTGAGAGGCTAGTTAAGGATCATATCACCTCTACCTTACCTGACACCCTAGACCCACTTCAATTTGCTTACCGCCCCAATAGATCCACAGACGATGCATTCGCCATCGCACTGCACACTGCCCTATCCCATCTGGACAAGAGGAATACCTATGTAAGAATCCTGTTAATTGACTATAGCTCAGCATTCAACACCATACTACACTCCAAGCTCATCATTAAGCTCGGGGCCCTGTGTCTGAACCCCGCCCTGTTCAACTGGGTCCTGGACTTCCTGATGGGCCGCCCCCAGGTGGTGACAGTAGGAAACAACACCTCCACTTCGCTGGTCCTCAACACAGGGGCCCCACAAGGGTGCGTTCTCAGCCCCCTGCTGTACTCCCTGTTGACCTATGACTGCGTGGCCAAGCACACCTCTACTTCAATCATCAAGTTTGCAAACGACTCAACAATAGTAGGCCTGATTCACAACAATGACGAGACATCCTACAGGGAGGAGGTGAGGGCCCTGGGAGTGTGATGCCAGGAAACAGCAGAGGGAGCACGCCCCTATCCACATCGATGGGACAGCAGTGGCGAAGGTGGAAAGCTTCAAGTTCCTCGGAGTACACATCACTGAAGATCTGAAATGGTCCACCCACACAAACAGGAGGCTGATGAAATTTGGCTTGGCATCTAAAAGCCTCACAAACTTTTACAGATGCACAATTGAGAGCATCCTGTCGGGCTATATCACTGCCTGGTAGGGCAACTGCACCGCCCGCAACCGCAGGGCTCTCCAGAGGGTGGTGCAGTCTGCCCAACGCATCACCGGGGGCAAATTACCTGCCCTCCAGGACACCTACAGCACCCGATATCACAGGAAGGACAAAAAGATAATCAAGGACAAAAACCACCCGAGCCACTGCCTGTTCACCCCGCTATCATCCAGAAGGCGAGGTCAGTATACATAGACTTGAAATCACTGGCCACTTTAATAATGGAACACTAGTCACTTTAATAATGTTTACATATTTTTGCTTTACTCATCTCATATGTATATACTGTATTCTATTCTACTGTATTTTAGTCTATGCCACTCCGACATTGCTCGTCCTACTATTTATTTATATATTTCTTAATTCCATTATTTTACTTTTAGCTTTTTATGTATTGTGTGTATTGTTGTGAATTGTTAGATATTACTGCACTGTTGGAGCTACAAGCATTTCGCTACACCCGCAATAACATCTGCTAAACATGTGTATGTGACCAATAAAATGTCATTTGATTTGAAAGGAGGATCTAACTAACACAGGGTGGGTAACTCTGGAGGTCCTGGAGTATCTAACTACCACAGGGTGGGTAACTCCGGAGGTCCTGGAGGATCTAAGTAACTCAGGGTGGGTAACTCTGGACGTCCTGGAGGATCTAACCACCACAGGGTGGATAACTCTGGAGGTCCTGGTGGATGTAACTAACTCAGGGTGGGTAACTCTGGAGGTCCTGGTGGATGTAACTAACTCAGGGTGGGTAACTCTGGAGGTCCTGGAGTGCTGCAGACAGTGTGTGCAAGGTTTTGTTCCAGTCCAGTGCTGTGCAGGCTTTTTTGTAAATGAATCTTGGGTCTTCAATCTAGAGCTGGGTTACATGTAACTACATACTATCTATGTAACTTTTCATAGAATGTGACCATGTACTGTAATCTATGATTCCATCTACATACTGTAAAGTTAATGGCAGCGAGAGTGAGGAGACAAGGAGAGGAAGTCATTTCAGATCATTAGGACACTTCCTAGTCTCTATAGATAAGAGAGGGTGTCATGTTCAAAGCTCCAAGAACTCCAACTCTCCTTCTAACTCCAACAGTTAACTTCTCATCTCACATATTCCCTTTTTTCTTTGACAAAGGCTATGTACTCTCTGCTAATGATGTCAATGCTTCGATAGTGGATAAAAGAAGTGTGCACTTACCACATAAATCAGGCCTTCACACAGGCCTGCCACGATCCTCCCTGTCTTTGTAGTGCACCCCACATTAGATTAAGTGTCAGTGTTACTGAATTCATACTGTACCCTTGGGGTGCTAGGGAGCGTAGAGGTTGTGGGAGGGGGGTGTGAGGAGGGGGCGGGGATGTGCGTGCGTGTCTGCGTGTGTGCTCGTCCCGGCCTGCCTGTGTATGTTTGTGCATACTTGTGTGTGTGCATGTGTGTGTGCATGTGTGTGTGCAGGTGTGTGCGTGATTGCCTGCGTTCGTTTAAATGAAATGAAATGACTGCAGTATGAGAGACTTAGCTTTAGACTTTCCCTGTGTTAGTGTTAAGGAGGATACGTACGAGTCGATATTGACTCATGAGATAGAAAGCATTTGTTTTGCTATTGATTAGCTGATGCCCACAGCTTGTTTCCTGGTATTTGCTCGATCATGGAGCTTTGGCGTCGGATAAATATTGAGAGCAGAGAATGAACACACTTCTGGATGACTAACTGAATTATGCAAAAAATCCAGACACAAACGACGTGATCGTAGCTCTCTAATACGTCCTGTATACACATGCATCACTCAGCCGTGCCACAGTCCTGATGTAGGTAAACTACAGTATGGTATGTGCAGTAGACAGACACACAAACATATCACACAGGCTGCAATAGGAAACAAATACAAAAGTACATGTTCATGCACACACACACACACTGCCCTGAGGACATCCATAGGTCTTGCGATTGTCATTGTCACAGTTGATTCAGCATGTCTGAAGGGCATCATTATGTCTCCCCCATCCTCACTCCTCTTCTCCCACCCTCACCCATATTCTCTAATATATCTTTCCCTCTTCTATCTGGGGGATGTCGTTATATCTGACCTGGACCTCTAATTGAGGGTGGAAGAACCCTCCCAACCTTTACTCACCCACATCTCCCCTACCATCACCCAACTACTAGTGCTGAGCTATTAACCGACATGTTGGTTATTTTTTGGTTTTTAAACTAATTAACTGACGTCGGTTCAATTATTTAAATTCCATTGTAAGAAAATCTGAGCTCAATGCACAGTTTCTGTAGACGTAAATCAGATCAAGCCCGAACTGTGCGATGTAGTAGGGAGTTGTAGTTTCCAACAGGCCAATATTCTACATAGTTTAGTGCAGAAAACCATGACCATAATCCATTGCGTGCCTACTTATCCTGTCTGCGTGGGGCAGACACAGAGAGGGAGAGAAGAGACAGAGAAATGCACGATCGAGAGGGATAGAGAGCAGTTGCTTCGGATGTATCTCTACCTGAAAATACATGATCTAAGTGACTGATAGTTGGTATTCAGCAGTCATAAAAGTATGCCTTTTTACTTTGAACAACTACTAAAATAGTGATTTTGTCAGATATCATAGACAGCAGCTCTATAGAGATGAGATGACTTGGAATTAAATAATAAAGTCATCAAATAAAACAAATGTAATATACACAACAACTAAAATATTTTATTAAAGAAAAATGATGGTTAATAAGTGATAAGCTGTAATGGGCAGTCACTACCATCATGGGACTTGTATTAATTGTTTTATTCTGTGTTGTTACAACATTCAACCCACATAATGCATAGTGCATTTAATGTTTTTTTAAATTATCGAAACTGAAATTGAAAACCGTGATTATTTTTTTAAATTCGAACCGCAAACCAAACCGACCTCAAAAAGTACTAATCGCTCAGCACTACCAACTACCCTCTACCATACCTCCCCCAACCTTCACCCAATCACCAACTCCCCTCACCAATCACCAACTACCCTCAACCATATCTCCCCCTACCATCACCCAATCACCAACTACCCTTACCCATACCTCCCCCTACCATCACTAACTACCCTCATCCATACCTCCCCCTACCATCACCCAATCACCAACTACCCTCACCCATACCTCCCCCTACCATCACCCAATCACCAACTACCCTAACCCCCAAAAGTAATCTGTTCTTTCGACCAATCGATTGGTCGACATTTTAAAACATGTATTTTTCCATATATAGACACACCCTATGTGTTTTAATAAAATCAACTACAGAGCCCCACAGTGGAGGTGTCATAATGCCCATAAAACCCATTGCTCAAACAGGGAAATGGTTCCAATTGTTTTTCCACCATTCATTTTTCCCATGAGGGATTTTAGAAACACTTCAAATAAGGGCTGTGTTTTGTGTATGCTTACCCTGACCTGACGTTTTGATAAAGTTACTTTTATTAATATATTCACTTGTATTTTCCCTTTGTCATTATGGGGTATTGTGTGTAGATTGATGAGGACAAAAAAATATATATATATAATTAGAATAAGGCTGTAACGTAACAAAATGTGGAAAAAGTCAAGGGGTCTGAATACTTTCCGAATGCACTGTACATTGAGGAACTATTGTTATTCTCAATGGATGTGAAAACAGACTTTGTTTGCTTGCTGTTTGAGTTGAAGCAAACATTACTTTGAGAAGCTCCACAGCTCATTAGTGGTGGTACGTTAAGCCAATCAGAATTATTATCAGATCCCCAAATGGGCACATTTATAATAAATAATATATTGAATGCATTAACAGAAATTACAGTAACAAAACAAACATTGTAGATGGGAAATTATAGGAATTAACGGTAAATGTACAACTGGTGATATATGTAATGGGGAATTGATAGACACTAACAATCAAACGCAAACAATTCACACAATGAAGTTTTGAAACAATGAATGTGCACAAATTGGCGAGAGAGAGCTAATTCTGGAGAGAGACGTGCATTGTGCATCTTAGCCACATTCCCCTTCTTCTTGGACTGTGCCATCCCCGCGGCCTCCGCAATGGATTAGTCTCAGCCTCAGCAATGGATTAGTTCACTGAGATGGGCGTGAATAAGACCGGTGTCTCGTGTGCCATAAAAAAATTAATATATACTGTATATATATATAGACACACCCTATAAGGGGAGAACAAGTATTTGATACGCTGCCGATTTTGCAGGTTTTCCTACTTACAAAGCATGTAGAGGTCTGTAATTTTTATCATAGGTACACTTCAACTGTGAGTGACGGAATCTAAAACAAAAATCCAGAAAATCACATTGTATGATTTTTAAGTAATGAATTTGCATTTTATTGCATGACATAAGTATTTGATACATCAGAAAAGCAGAACTTAATATTTGGTACAGAAACCTTTGTTTGCAATTACAGAGATCATATGTTTCCTGTAGGTCTTGACCAGGTTTGCACACACTGCAGCAGGGATTTTGGCCCACTCCTCCATACAGACCTTCTCCAGATCCTTCAGGTTTCAGGGATTTCGCTGGGCAATACAGACTTTCAGCTCCCTCCAAAGATTTTCTATTGGGTTCAGGTCTGGAGACTGGCTAGGCCACTCCAGGACCTTGAGATGCTTCTTACGGAGCCACTCCTTAGTTGCCCTGGCTGTGTGTTTCGGTCGTTGTCATCCTGGAAGACCCAGCCACGACCCATCTTCAATGCTCTTACTGAGGGAAGGAGGTTGTTGGCCAAGATCTCGCGATACATGGCCCCATCCATCCTCCCCTCAATATGGTGCAGTCGTCCTGTCCCCTTTGCAGAAAAGCATCCCCAAAGAATGATGTTTCCACCTCCATGCTTCACGGATGGGATGGTGTTCTTGGGGTTGTACTCATCCTTCTTCTTCCTAAAAACACGGCGAGTGGAGTTTAGACCAAAAAGCTCTATTTTTGTCTCATCAGACCACATGACCTTCTCCCATTCCTCCTCTGGATCATCCAGATGGTCATTGGCCTGGTCATTGGCCTGGACGGGCCTGGACATGGGCTTGAGCAGGGGGACCTTGCGTGCGCTGCAGGATTTTAATCCATGACGGCGTAGTGTGTTACTAATGGTTTTCTTTGAGACTGTGGTCCCAGCTCTCTTCAGGTCATTGACCAGGTCCTGCCGTGTAGTTCTGGGCTGATCCCTCACCTTCCTCATGATCATTGATGCCCCACGAGGTGACATCTTGCATGGAGCCCCAGACCGAGGGTGATTGACCGTCATCTTGAACTTCTTCAATTTTCTAATAATTGCACCAACAGTTGTTGCCTTCTCACCAAGCTGCTTGCCTATTGTCCTGTAGCCCATCCCAGCCTTGTGCAGGTCTACAATTTTATCCCTGATGTCCTTACACAGCTCTCTGGTCTTGGCCATTGTGGAGAGGTTGGAGTCTGTTTGATTGAGTGTGTGGACAGGTGTCTTTTATACAGGTAATGAGTTCAAACAGGTGCAGTTAATACAGGTAATGAGTGGAGAACAGGAGGGCTTCTTAAAGAAAAACTAACAGGTCTGTGAGAGCCGGAATTCTTACTGGTTTGTAGGTGATCAAATACTTATGTCATGCAATAAAATGCAAATTAATTACTTAAAAATCATATAATGTGATTTTCTGGATTTTTGTTTTAGATTCCGTCTCTCACAGTTGAAGTGTACCTATGATAAAAAATTACAGACCTCTACATGCTTTGTAAGTAGGAAAACCTGCAAGATCGGCAGTGTATCAAATACTTGTTCTCCCCACTGTATATACACTGCTCAAAAAAATAAAGGGAACACTTAAACAACACAATGTAACTCCAAGTCAATCACACTTCTGTGAAATCAAACTGTCCACTTAGGAAGCAACACTGATTGACAATACATTTCACATGCTGTTGTGCAAATGGAATAGACAACAGGTGGAAATTATAGGCAATTAGCAAGACACCCCCAATAAAGGACTGGTTTGCAGGTGGTGACCACAGACCACTTCTCAGTTCCTATGCTTCCTGGTTGATGTTTTGGTCACTTTTGGATGCTGGCGGTGCTTTCACTCTAGTGGTAGCATGAGACAGAGTCTACAACCCACACAAGTGGCTCAGGTAGTGCAGCTCATCCAGGATGGCACATCAATCCAGGCACTTGTCATCTCCCGTCTGGATTACTGCAACTCGCTGTTGGCTGGGCTCCCTGCCTGTGCCATTAAACCCCTACAACTCATCCAGAATGCCGCAGCCCGTCTGGTGTTCAACCTTCCCAAGTTCTCTCACGTCACCACGCTCCTCCGCACACTACACTGGCTTCCAGTTGAAGCTCGCATCTGCTACAAGACCATGGTGCTTGCCTACGGAGCTGTGAGGGGAACGGCACCTCCGTACCTTCAGGCTCTGATCAGTCCCTACACCCAAACGAGGGCATTGCGTTCATCCACCTCTGGGCTGCTGGCTCCCCTACCTCTGCTGAAGCACAGTTCCCGCTCAGCCCAGTCAAAACTGTTCGCTGCTCTGGCACCCCAATGGTGGAACAAGCTCCCTCACGACGCCAGGACAGCGGAGTCACTCACCACCTTCCGGAGACATTTGAAACCCCACCTCTTTAAGGAGGATAAAGTAATCCTTCTAACCCCCCCCCCCCCCCCCCCCCCCCCCCCAATTTATATATATATCTAAAAATATATAACAAAAAATATATATATAAGAGCGTCTGCTAAATGATGTAAATGTAAATGTAAAATGCGATCTGTGGCAAGAAGGTTTGCTGTGTCTGTCAGCGTAGTGTCCAGAGCATGGAGGCGCTACCAGGAGACAGGCCAGTACATCAGGAGACGTGGAGGAGGCCGTAGGAGGGCAACAACCCAGCAGCAGGACTGCTACCTCCGCCTTTGTGCAAGGAGGAGCAGGTGGAGCACTGCCAGAGCCCTGCAAAATGACCTCCAGCAGGCCACAAATGTGCATGTGTCTGCTCAAACGGTCAGAAACAGACTCCATGAGGGTGGTATGAGGGCCCGACGTCCACAGGTGGGGGTTGTGCTTACAGCCCAACACCGTGCAGGACGTTTGACATTTGCCAGAGAACACCAAGATTGGCAAATTCGCCACTGGCGCCCTGTGCTCTTCACAGATGAAAGCAGGTTCACACTGAGCACGTGACAGACGTGACAGAGTCTGGAGACGCTGTGGAGAACGTTCTGCTGCCTGCAACATCCTCCAGCATGACCGGTTTGGCGGTGGGTCAGTCATGGTGTGGGGTGGCATTTCTTTGGGGGGCCGCACAGCCCTCCATGTGCTCGCCAGAGGTAGCCTGACTGCCATTAGGTACCGAGATGAGATCCTCAGACCCCTTGTGAGACCATATGCTGGTGCGGTTGGCCCTGGGTTCCTCCTAATGCAAGACAATGCTAGACCTCATGTGGCTGGAGTGTGTCAGCAGTTCCTGCAAGAGGAAGGCATTGATGCTATGGACTGGCCCGCCATTCCCCAGACCTGAATCCAATTGAGCACATCTGGGACATCATGTCTCGCTCCATCCACCAACGCCACGTTGCACCACAGACTGTCCAGGAGTTGGCGGATGCTTTAGTCCAGGTCTGGGAGGAGATCCCTCAGGAGACCATCCGCCACCTCATCAGGAGCATGCCCAGGCGTTGTAGGGAGGTCATACAGGCACGTGGAGGCCACACACACTACTGAGCCTCATTTTGACTTGTTTTAAGGACATTACATCAAAGTTGGATCAGCCTGTAGTGTGGTTTTCCACTTTAATTTTGAGGGTGACTCCAAATCCAGACCTCCATGGGTTGATAAATTTGATTTCCATTGATAATTTTTGTGTGATTTTGTTGTCAGCACATTCAACTATGTAAAGAAAAAAGTATTTAATAAGATTATTTCATTCATTCAGATCTAGGATGTGTTATTTTAGTGTTCCCTTAATTTTTTTGAGCAGTGTATATATATATATATATATATATATATATATATATATATATATATACACTGAACAAAAATGTAAATGCAACATGCAACAACTTCAAAGATTTTACTGAGTTACAGTTCATATAAGGAAATCAGTAAATTGAAATAAATAAATTAGGCCCTAATCTATGGATTTCACATGACTAGGAATACAGGTATGCATCTGTTGGTCACAGATACCTTAAAAAAAAGGTAGAGGCGTGGATCAGAAAACCAGTCAGTATCTGGTGTGACCACCATTTGCCTCATGCAGACCGATACATCTCCTTCGCATAGAGTTGATCAGGCTGCTGATTGTGGCCTGTGGAATGTTGTCACACCCTTCTTCAATGGCTGTGCGAAGTTGCTGGATATTGGTGGGAACTGGAACATGCTGTCGTACACGTCGATCCAGAGCATCCCAAACATGTATGCAGGCCATGAAAGAACTGGGACATTTTCAGCTTCCAGGAATTGCGTACAGATCCTTGCGACATGGGGCCGTGCATTCTCATGCTGAAACATGAGGTGATGGCGGCGGATGGATCTCGTCACGGTATTTCTGTGCATTCAAATTGCCATAGATAAAATGCAATTGTGTTTGTTGTCCGTAGCTTATGCCTGCCCATACCATAACCCAGCCGCCGCCATGGGGCACTCTGGTCACAACGTTGACATCAGCAAACCACTCACCCACACGACGCCATACACATGGTCTGCGGTTGTGAGGCCAGTTGGACATACTGCCAAATTCTCTAAAACGACGTTGGAGGCAGCTTATGGTAGAGAAATGAAAATTCAATTCTCTGGCAACAGCTCTGGTGGACATTCCTGCAGTCAGCATGCCAATTGCACGCTCCCTCAAAACTTGAGACACCTGCCAGGTGGATGGATTATCTTGGCAAAGGAGAAATACTCACTAACAGGGATGTAAACAAATCTTTGCAAAACATTTTAGAGAAATAAGCTCTTTGTGCATATGGAAGATTTCTGGCATCTTTAATTTCAGCTCATGAAACATGGAACCAACACTTTTTTTCTTTACATGTTGCGTTGATATTTTTGTTCAGTGTATAATATATATTTGCTGCTGCTTTACAAAAAAATATATTGGTCGACCAACAGCCTATCGACCAAACAATCGACCAGTCGAATAATTGGGGTCAGCCCTAGTCTACTCAGACACACACAAACGTAGCCTGGTCCCAGATCTGTTTGTGCCATCTTGCCAACTCGCATGGTTATTGGCAAGACCGCTCAAACAGATCTGGGACCAACAGGCTAACACACACCACATGCAGAGCCAAAACACAGCACAAAGCACACCTTGCATGAAGGTTTGTTGTTCAGGATAAATAGAAAACACAAGCAGGTGGCCAAGCATAACTCATGTCTCTGGTCTCTGATAAACAACAGATGATTGGTTGATGTAGCAGCTAGCCAGGCTAAGGCCCATGGTTGGCTGGGATTTTGTTGCATTGTCTACTGTATAGTTCTCCACAGGGTGTATATATCTGCCAATAGGCAATCCCCACGCACAGGAGGTGAGCTGTTACAACTCAAGAAGCATCCCATGGGGCTCCATTTCTCTCTCTTTTCTCTCTCTCTTTCTCTCTCTTTCTCCCGCTCTCTTTCTCTCTCTTTCATTCTCGCTCTTGTTCTCCCCCCTCTCTTTCTCATTCTCTCTCTCTCCCCCCTCTCTCCCCTCTCTCTCTCTCTCTGTCAGTGTCTCTCAGCGTTACCACTACACAGCCTATCATCAACGGGGTGTCTATATGAAGTGTTTCCCAACCTTTTGTTGCACCAGGGACCAGAATTCTATGGTTCTCCTCCTTTTTTTAAACTAGAAGATTGATTGAACTGATTGATTCTGTGTTAGCTAGCCATCTAAAGGGATGGCAAATGTTACTAATAGCACAGAGACTAGTGCTTCTCCATGGTTTAAGAGTGATATTTAATGTGCGTTTTGGCCACTGACTGTATTTGGCCCAATCCCAAATGGACCGCTAAACCCTATGGCTTTTGCACTTGTGGAAATCTAAGAGGATTTGACAGGTGCAATAAACTTGGTAATAGCTCCACTTTGCCCTCTAATAGGCAAGGTGGAAGAGTCAAAATATTGCTTATACCAATCAACTAATCTCAGATCTCCACAAGTGCATTGGGTGTAGGGTCTAGAGGTCCATTTGGGTATGGGCCTTGGTATACAACTGTCTTTCCAGTTAGGCACAATAAAGATGTAGTGATCTGAAGTCTGAATCCTGTGTAAACAGATCTGTCTGTGTGGCGGCTCAACAGATTGTGTGAGCCGTTGTGTGTGTCTCTATCTGAATTAGCCCTAATGGGCGGAAGAGATAAACTTACTGACAATATCAAAATGAATGTGACAGCCTCTCAATTTGTCAGCTGGGGAATTCCCATTCAATTTTATGGCGAAATTTTGTAGAGAATCTGTATAATGTGTGATGGTATTTTCTAGGTCAAAACCAGTGTTTGGAACCTTTTAGCTGCCCCTTACTACCAGTTGTTTTATATTGCTAACTAAATGTGTATTGTCATCCAATCCGTTCTCTGTGTCTGTTCTTTTGATATAGTTGTCAAAATAATAAATAAATAATATGCCATTTAGCAGACGCTTTTATCCAAAGCGACTTACAGTCATGCGTGCATACATTTTTTTTTTTTGTGTATGTCAAGATGTGAACTTGTTGTCATAAAGGGTTGTATTCATTAGGGCACGTAACGGAAAACGTTTCAAAACGTTTTGCAAAAGAAAATGAAAATAAGTGTTTCTGATTGGTCAAGTTCAGGTAACCCTCCCTGTTTCAGTCAGTTTTCCTCCGTTTGGTGCCTAATGAATACCCTGGTAACAAAATACTGAATGTCTACTCAAATCTGTGAAATTAGGACATCATGGTTACTGCTGTACTCATCATTGTTTAGTTAACAGCTCACATTTAGAGAGTTAAAAGTCCATGAATATGCAAGGTGCAATTCACATCAAAACAAAACCACTAAAGTCACTACACTTGTCATTAGAAAGCACTCTGAATTACAATATATTAAAGAAAAACACACACACACTACACACACATACACTACACACACCACACATGCATACTGACAAGTACGCAAACCTGCACACACACACACACACACACACACACACACACACACACACACACACACACACACACACACACACACACACACACACACACACATAAAGTGGGGAGAACAAGTATTTGATACACTGACGATTTTGCAGGTTTTCCTACTTACAAAGCATGTAGAGGTCTGTAGTTTTTATTATAGGTACACTTCAACTGTGAGAGACGGAATCTAAAACAAAAATCCAGAAAAAGAACATTGTATGATTTTTAAGTAATTAATTTGCATTTTATTGCATGACATAAGTATTTGATACATCAGAAAACCAGAACTTAATATTTGGTACAGAAACCTTTGTTTGCAATTACAGAGATCATACGTTTGCTGTAGGTCTTGACCAGGTTAGCACACACTGCAGCAGGGATTTTGGCCCACTCCTCAATACAGACCTTCTCCAGTTCCTTCAGGTTTCGGGGCTGTCGCTGGGCAATACGGACTTTCAGCTCCCTCCAAAGATTTTCTATTGGGTTCAGGTCTGGAGACTGGCTAGGCCACTCCAGGACCTTGAGATGCTTCTTACGGAGCCACTCCTTAGTTGCCCTGGCTGTGTGTTTCGGGTCGTTGTCATGCTGGAAGACCCAGCCACGACCCATCTTCAATGCTCTTACTGAGGGAAGGAGGTTGTTGGCCAAGATCTCGCGATACATGGCCCCATCCATCCTCCCCTCAATACGGTGCAGTCGTCCTGTCCCCTTTGCAGAAAAGCATCCCCAAAGAATGATGTTTCCACCTCCATGCTTCACCGTTGGGATGGTGTTCTTGGGGTTGTACTCATCCTTCTTCTTCCTCCAAACACGGCGAGTGGAGTTTAGACCAAAAAGCTCTATTTTTGTCTCATCAGACCACATGACCTTCTCCCATTCCTCCTCTGGATCATCCAGATGGTCATTGGCAAACTTCAGACGGGCCTGGACATGCACTGGCTTGAGCAGGGGGACCTTGCGTGCGCTGCAGGATTTTAATCCATGACGGCGTAGTGTGTTACTAATGGTTTTCTTTGAGACTGTGGTCCCAGCTCTCTTCAGGTCATTGACCAGGTCCTGCCGTGTAGTTCTGGGCTGATCCTGCACCTTCCTCATGATCATTGATGCCCCACGAGGTGAGATCTTGCATGGAGCCCCAGACCGAGGGTGATTGACCGTCATCTTGAACTTCTTCCATTTTCTAATAATTGTGCCAACAGTTGTTGCCTTCTCACCAAGCTGCTTGCCTATTGTCCTGTAGCCCGTCCCAGCCTTGTGCAGGTCTACAATTTTATCCCTAATGTCCTTACACAGCTCTCTGGTCTTGGCCATTGTGGAGAGGTTGGAGTCTGTTTGATTGAGTGTGTGGACAGGTGTCTTTTATACAGGTAATGAGTTCAAACAGGTGCAGTTAATACAGGTAATGAGTGGAGAACAGGAGGGCTTCTTAAAGAAAAACTAACAGGTCTGTGAGAGCCGGAATTCTTACTGGTTGGTAGGTGATCAAATACTTATGTCATGCAATAAAATGCCAATTAATTACATAAAAATCATACAATGTGATTTTCTGGATTTTTGTTTTAGATTCCGTCTCTCACAGTTGAAATGTACCTATGATAAAAATTACAGACCTCTACATGCTTTGTAAGTAGGAAAACCTGCAAAATCGGCAGTGTATCAAATACTTGTTCTCCCCACTGTACATACAAACCCACTTTATCATGGTAAATAGCAGACCTAAAGTATGTGTTTGTCACTTAGTGACTATCAGTTTGTGAAACGTTAGGAATCAGGTGATGGAGCCCCACTGAGTGGAGAGGGGAGAGGAGTCATTCTGTCTTATTACAACTAGAATTTGACATTTCCAGTCTGCTTAGTTGGAATGAAGCATCTAAACGGCTCTCCCCAGAGGGACTGGTAGCTAGCTAGCTAGCTAGCTATACACACACACACACACACACACACACACACACACACACACACAGTACAAATGCAGAAACACAGAGATTATGTCTACAGTGCAATCCCAGCTGCTGTGGGTGACAGGGATCAAATATTTATTCCCAGATCTTGGCACAGATACCAATATGTGTGTAACTGTGTGTGCATCTGTGTGTCTTACAGAGAGAGAGAGAGAGAGAGAGAGAGAGAGAGAGAGAGAGAGAGGGAGAGAGAGAGAGAGAGAGAGAGAGAGAGAGAGAGAGAGAGAGAGAGAGAGAGAGAGAGAGAGAGAGAGAGAGACAGAGAGAGGTGCAGAGAGAGAGAGAGAGAGAGAGATGGATGAGTGTGCAGCACAGATGCCAAATGAAACTGGGGCAGTACAAAATACCCAAGGCATTATTCCAAAATCCCCTCTGCGTGTATGTGTGAGTGTGTGTGTGTGCGCGTGCATGCATGCATGTGTTGGGTGGGTGTGTCAATGGATTTATGCTTGCATGCTCATATGTGTTTGTTTGAGTGTGTTTTGTGCACTGTGTACTGGACAGTCAGTGGAGAATGCGACAGAGGGGCTACATAAAGGGCAGAGGAAAATATATTTCTAGAAATACCACTTTAACTCTCCCTCTCCATTGTTCTATCCATCTACACAACCTCACAAATACAGTGTGGTCTACTTCTACCCTCCCCTTCATCGCTCCTCTCTCCTTATCTCCCTCTCTACCCTCCCCTACCCTCCCCTACCCTCCCTCTCTCTCTACCCTCTCCTCTCTACCCTCCCCTCCCCCTCTCTCTCCCTCTCTACCCTCCCCTCCCTCTCTCCTCCCTCTCCATCTCCCTCTCCTCATTGGAGGAGGAGGAGTGGAGGAGGGGGTAGCTGGCACAGAGCAGAGAGGATGCCAGATGGTGCCCCCTCTCGACACCAAAAGCTCTCACAGTCTCACGTCAGAATTAGACGTTCATCCATGTTTCTCAAACGTCAAATTTCTAAGTTGTTCCAAATGTCTCTGTATCGTTCCAAGGTTAAGTTTAGGCATTAACTCCGAATTCTGAAGGTTAGGCATTAACTCCAAATGGTTAAGGTAAGGGTTAAGGTTTGGGATAGGCTTAAAACCAAAATATCAAAAACAACTTTCTATCTCTGGATTCAAACATGCAACAACTGGAACCAGAGGCAGATGCTTACACCCACAACACCCTAGCAAAACCAAGGTCACAGCACTCACTGTTGCCCCTAGTGGCCGGTTTCCACGTCATCTCCTGACATCCTCAGAAATGGACGGACACACACACGCAAACACACACACACCAACACACACACACAATCAAACATACCTACACACACAAACTTGAGCTAAAGGGTAGAGCTGCCGCTTTCAAGGAGCGGGACTCTAACCCGGATGCTTATAACAAATCCCTCTATGCCCTCCGACGAACCATCAAACAGGCAAAGAGTCAATACAGGACTAAGATTGAATCGTACTACACCGGCTCTGACGCTTGTCGGATGTGGCAGGGCTTGAAAACTATTACAGACTACAAAGGGAAGCACAGCCGCGAGCTGCCCAGTGACACAAGACTTCCAGACGAGCTAAACCACTTCTATGCTCGCTTCGAGGCAAGCAACACTGAAGCATGCATGAGAACACCAGCTGTTCTGGATGACTATGTGATCACGCTCTCCGTAGCTGATGTGAGTAAGACTTTTAAGCAGGTCAACATTCACAAGGCCGCAGGGCCAGACGGATTACCAGGACGTGTACTACGAGCATGTGTTGACCAACTGGCAAGTGTCTTCACTGACATTTTCAACATGTCCCTGACTGAGTCTGTAATACCAACATGTTTCAAGCAGACCACCATAGTCCCCGTGCCCAAGGACTCTAAGATAACCTGCCTAAATGACTACCGACCCGTAGCACTGAAATCTGTAGCCATGAAGTGCTTTGAAAGGCTGGTCATGGCTCACATCAACAGCATTATCCCAGAAACCCTAGACCCACTCCAATTTGCATACCGCCCCAACAGATCCACAGATGATGCAATCTCTATTGCACTCCACACTGCCCTTTCCCAACTGGGCAAGAGAAACACCTACGTGAGAATGCTATTCATTGACTACAGCTCAGCATTCAACACAATAGTGCCCTCAAAGCTCATCACTAAGCTAAGGATCCTGGGACTAAACACCTCCCTCTGCAACTGGATCCTGGACTTCCTGACGGGCCGCCCCCAGGTGGTAAGGGTAGGTAACAACACATCTGCCACACTGATCCTCAACACAGGGTCCCCTCAGGGGTGCGTGCTCAGTCCCCTCCTGTACTCCCTGTTCACCCATGACTGCATGGCCAGGCACGACTCCAACACCATCATTAAGTTTGCCGACAACACAACAGTGGTAGGCCTGATCACCGACAACGATGAGACAGCCTATAGGGAGGAGGTCAGAGACCTGGTCGTGTGGTGCCAGGCTAACAACCTCTCCCTCAACGTTACCAAGACAAAGGAGATGATTGTGGACTACAGGAAAAAAAAGAGGACTGAGCACGCCCCCATTCTCATCGACAGGGCTGTAGTGGAACAGGTTGAGAGCTTCAAGTTCCTTGGTGGTCCAAACACACCAAGACAGTCGTGAAGAGGGCACGACAAAGCCTATTCCCCCTCAGGAGACTGAAAAGATTTGGCATGGGTCCTCAGATCTTCAAAAATGTCTACAGCTGCACCATCGAGAGCATCCTGACTGGTTGCATCACCGCCTGGTATGGCAACTGCTCGGCCTCCGACCGCAAGGCACTACAGAGGGTACTGCGTAAGGCCCAGTACATCACTGGGGCCAAGCTTCTTGCCATCCAGGACCTCTATACCAGGCGGTGTCAACAGCTTCTACCCCCAGGCCATAAGACTCCTGAACAGCTAATCATGGCTACCCAGACTATTTGCACTGCCCCCCCCCCCCCCCCCCCCCACCCCCAACCACATCTTTTTACGCTGCTGCTACTCTGTTAATTATTTATGCATAGTCACTTTAACTTTACCCACATGTCCATATTACTTCAACTACCTCAACTAGTCGGTGCCCCCGCACATTGACTCTGCACCGGTACCCCCCTGTATATATAGCCTCCCTACTGTTATTTTATTTTACTTCTGCTCTTTTCTTCTCAACACTTTTTTGTTGTTTTATTTTACTTTTTTATTAAAAAATAAATGCACTGTTGGTTAAGGGCTGTAAGTAAGCATTTCACTGTAATGTCTGCACCTGTTGTATTTGATTTGATTTGAAACACACATACAAGTCTTTGTGCCAGACTTGGACAGAGTGTTGTCACCAGTCTGCTACCTTAGGCCACCTTAACACCTTCCTGTCAAGAACCCACAAACTCTCACATACAACAAACCCCACTTCACAGTCTCTGTCAGCATGCCTGTATAAGCACTGTGGCACACCGGTGACAGGGCTGGTGCACACACACACACACATGTGAGTGGCTCCTCACACAGGCTCAGCCTCACAGGCCGTCTGTTACACCTCCCACTGCCAACCTCAATCACCAGACCACTAGCAACTCAATCAGACCTCCTAACCTACAGTAACACACACACACACACTCACAAACACTCACACACACACACACACACACACACTCACTCACTCACATAAACACACACACACACATATCACACAGATGCATGCATGGGTGAACACATGCACACAGACACACACACACACACTCACACACCTAAACACACACACAGACACAAACAAACACACACACACACACACACACTCACACACCTAAACACACACACACACACTCACTCACTCACTCACTCACTCACTCACTCACTCACTCACTCACATAAACACACACACCACTTATTACTCAATCAGACATCAATTACTGCAACAACAGACTGGAAAAGTCACCGGCACACACAATCACTACTCAGTGTGTGTAGGGCAGGAATGAACACACACACACACACAACAATAACAACAACACAACACACATTGAATCACCTCATGGTGTGTGGGTAGCATTTCTCGACATCACCTGTAATTATTTTCAGGTCATATCACACTTTTTTCTAAGTTGTATTACTGTTACTGTGATTTTTATAATAGAAATGTCAAAAATATAATTGGTAATTGCTCTCAGGGCCTTGATATTTCAATTAAATATTTACATTTCACCTCTGAAATATCTGTCTATAATACAGGGGCGCAAACCCCACATTCTGAAATTGCATTTTTATCCCCCCCAGTACCCAGTGAAAGTTGCGCCCCTGGAATGTGATACAAAACGAGGCAACGGTGCGCTTTAGGACCATGCGGACGCCTCTGAGCGATTGGGTAGGCTGTTTGGAGTGTTTATCCGACTGGAAAAAAAATTATATGCCCCTGCTATAATATGTTTTCTGGTTTGACAGTAAACAACTGGCACCTATCATCAAGCAATTCTGTTGTTATATACAGTTGAAGTCGGAAGTTTACATACACCTTAGCCAAATATATTTAAACTCAGTTTTTCACAATTCCTGACATTTAATCCTAGTAAAAATTCACTGTCTTAGATCAGTTAGGATCACCACTTTATTTTAAGAATGTGAAATGTCAGAATAATAGTAGAGGGAATTATTTATTTCAGCTTTTATTTCTTTCATCACATTCCAAGTGGGTCAGAAGTTTAGAAAAACTGAATTAGTATTTGGTAGCATTGCCTTTAAATTGTTTAACTTGGGTCAAACGTTTCAGGTAGCCTTCCACAAGCTTCCCACAATAAGTTGGGTGAATTTTGGCCCATTCCTCCTGACAGAGCTGGTGTAACTGAGTCAGGTTTGTAGGCCTCCTTGCTCGCACACGCTTTTTCAGTTCTGCCAACACATTTTCTATAGGATTGAGGTCGGGGCTTTGTGATGGCCACTCCAATACCTTGACTTTGTTGTCCTTAAGCCGTTTTGCCACAACTTTGGAAGTATGTTTGGGGTCATTGTCCATTTGGAAGACCCATTTACGACCAAGCTTTAACTTCCTGACTGATGTCTTGAGATGTTGCTTCAATATATCCACATAATTTTCCTTCCTCATGATGCCATCTATTTTGTGAAGTGCACCAGTCCCTCCTGCAGCAAAGCACCCCCACAGCATGATGCTGCCACCCCCGTGCTTCACGGTTGGGATGGTGTTTTTCGGCTTGCAAGCAACCCCCTTTTTCCTCCAAACATAACAATGGTCATTATGGCCAAACAGTTCTATTTTTGTTTCATCAGACCAGAGGACATTTCTCCAAAAAGTACAATCTTTGTCCCCATGTAGAGTTGCAAACCGTAGTCTGGCTTTTTTATGGAGGTTTTGCAGCAGTGGATTCTTCCTTGCTGAGCGGCCTTTCAGGTTATGTCGATATAGGACTTGTTTTACTGTGGATATAGATACTTTTGTACCTGTTTCCTCCAGCATCTTCACAAGGTCCTTTGCTATTGTTCTGGGATTGATTTGCACTTTTCGCTCCAAAGTACGTTCATCTCCAGGAGACAGAACGCGTCTACGTCCTGAGCGGTATGACGGCTGCGTGGTCCCATGGTGTTTATACTTGCGTACTATTGTTTGTACAGATGAACGTGGTACCTTCAGGCATTTGGAAATTGCTCCCAAGGATAACCAGACCTACAGATCTACAATTTCTTTCTGAGGTCTTGGCTGATTTCTTTTGATTTTCCCATGATGTCAAGCAAAGAGGCAGAAGGTAGACCTTGAAATACATCCACAGGTACACCTCCAATTGACTCAAATGATGTCAATTAGCCTATCAGAAGCTTCTAAAGCCATGACATCATCTTCTGGAATTTTCCAAGCTGTTTAAAGGCACAGTGAACTTAGTGTATGTAAATTTCTGACCCACTGGAATTGTGATACAGGGAATTATAAGTGAAATAATCTGTCTGTAAACAATTGTCGGAAAAATTACTTGTGTAATGCACAAAGTAGATGTCCTAACCGACTTACCAAAACTATAATTTGTTAACAAGAAATTTGTGGAGTGGTTGAAAAACAAGTTTTAAACTTCCGACTTCAACTGAATCAATGTGTGTCAGTGTGCTTGAGCATGTGGTGTGTATGTGCATACGCATGTGGCTAGCAATCCACTTGCCATCACAACATTGACAGCACAGAGTATGTCGCCTACATGCACTAATTTCACCTCTCTCTCTCTCTCTCTATCTCTCTCTCAGACATGTTTTTCATCAGCAGGGACAATGAAACTGGTCAGAGTTGAAGGAATGATGGATGGCGCTAAATACAGAAATTATTGAGGGAAACCTGTTTCAGTCTTCCAGAGATTTGAGACTGGGATGGAGGTTCACCTTCCAGCAGGACAATGACCCTAAGCATACTGCTAAAGCAACACTTGAGTGGTTTAAGGGGAAACATTTAAATGTCTTGGGATGGCCTAGTCAAAGCCCAGACCTCAATCCAATTGAGAATCTGTGGTATGACTTAAAGATTGCTGTACACCAGCGGAACCCATCCAACTTGAAGAAGCTGGAGCAGTTTTGCCTTGAAGAATGGGCAAAAATCCCAGTGGCTATTTTGCATCTTCAAAGTGGTAGGTATGTTGTGTAAATCAAATGATACAAACCCCCCAAAAATCCATTTTAATTCCAGGTTGTAAGGCAACAAAATAGGAAAAATGCCAAGGGGGGTGAATACTTTTGCAAGCCACTGTATAGTACCAGTACAAGTCTCTATCTACAGTGCATTCGGAAAGTATTCAGACCCCTTCCCTTTTTCCACATTTTGTTACAGCCATATTCTAAAATGGAATAAATCTTTTTTTTCCATCATCAATCTATACACAATACCCCATAATGACAACGCGAAAACAGAAATACCTTACTTATATAAGTATTCAGACCCTTTGCTATGAGAGTCGAAATTGTTTCCATTGATCATCCTTGAGATGTTTCTACAACTTGATTGGAGTCCACCTGTGGTAAATTCAACTGATTGGACATGATTTGGAAAGGCACACACCGGTCTGCATAACGTCCCACAGTTGAAAGTGCATGTCAGAGCAAAAACCAAGTCATGAGGTCAAAGGAATTGTCTGTAGAGCTCCGAGACAGGATTGTGTCGAGGCACAGATCCCGATGGTCACTCTGACAGAGCTCCAGAGTTCCTCTGTGGAGATGGGAGAACCTTCCAGAAGCAAAACCATCTCTGCAGCACTCCACCTATCAGGCCTTTATGGTAGAGTGGCCAGACGGAAGGTACTCCTCAGTAAAAGGCAGATGACAGCCCGCTTGGAGTTTACCAAAAGGCACCTAAAGGACACTCAGACCATGAGAAACAAGATTCTCTAGTCTGATGAAACCAAGATTGAACTCTTTGGCCTGAATCCCAAACGTCACGTCTGGAGGAAACCTGGCACCATCCCTACGGCAAAGCATGGTGGTGGCCAGGGACTGGGAGACTAGTCAGGATCGAGGGAAAGATGAACGGAGCAAAGTAGAGAGAGATCCATGATGAAAACTCGCTCCAGAGCGCAACAGACCTCAGACTGGGGTGAAGGTTCACCTTCCAACAGGACAACAACCCTAATCACACAGCCAAGACAACGCAGAAGTGGCTTCAGGACAAGTCTCTGAATGTCCTTGAGTGGCCCAGCCAGAGCCCGGACTTGAACCCGATCTAACATCTCTGGAGAGACCTGAAAATAGCTGTGCAGTGACGCTCCTCATCCAACCTGGCAGAGCATGAGAGGATCTGCAGAGAAGAATGGGAGAAACTCCCCAAATACAGGTGTGCTAAGCTTTTAGCGTCATACCCAGGAAGAATCGAGGCTGTAATTGCTGCCAATGGTGCTTCTACAAAGTACTGAGTAAAGGGTCGGAATACTTATGTAAATGTGATATTTCTGTTTTTTATTTGTAATACATTTCAAAAATTTCTAAAAACCTGTTTTTGCTTTGTCATTATGGGGCATTGTGGTTATGTTAGCAGGGCCGTAGGGGCCTCTATCTATGTGGTTATGTTAGCAGGGCCGTAGGGGCCTCTATCTATGTGGTTATGTTAGCAGGGCCGTAGGGGCTCTACCTATGTGGTTATGTTAGCAGGGTCGTAGGGGCCTGTCTGACTGTACTCTGGGGTCATAAAAAGCTAATGGACCTAACATTCAATATTGGCTGACTAGATGATAGGCCAAAGCCCTCTGGCCTATGGTCCTTTCACCAGAATGGATGGGGGGCTGGAGCAGGGGGTAGTGTAGGTAACCCTGGGTTGATCCGGGCCTGGAGCGCTGCAAGGTTTAGTTCCAACCAGGCACCGCACCTGACGCTACTAAAAACCTCACCAGCTGAAAGAATTTAGGCAACCCTGGAGGGCTGGATACTGTACAAGCATCAGCATGTATTAACCTGCTACAGCCTTCCCTATCGTGAGCCACGTGCAAGGTGGTCGACTGACTCAACACCTTTAAACAGGTTCCTGCTGAATCAGCATAGTGCGCTGTCAAATCAAATCAAATGTTATTGGCCACATGCGCCGAATACAACAGGTGCAGACATTACAGTGAAATGCTTACTTACAGCCCTTAACCAACAGTGCATTTATTTTTAATAAAAAAGTAAAATAAAACAACAACAAAAAAGTGTTGAGAAAAAAAGAGCAGAAGTAAAATAAAATAACAGTAGGGAGGCTATATATACAGGGGGGTACCGGTGCAGAGTCAATGTGCGGGGGCACCGGCTAGTTGAGGTAGTTGAAGTAATATGTACATGTGGGTAGAGTTAAAGTGACTATGCATAAATAATTAACAGAGTATCAGCAGCGTAAAAAGATGGGGTGGGGGGGCAGTGCAAATAGTCTGGGTAGCCATGATTAGCTGTTCAGGAGTCTTATGGCTTGGGGGTAGAAGCTGTTGAGAAGTCTTTTGGACCTAGACTTGGCACTCCGGTACCGCTTGCCGTGCGGTAGCAGAGAGAACAGTCTATGACTAGGGTGGCTGGAGTCTTTGACAATTTTGAGGGCCTTCCTCTGACACCGCCTGGTATAGAGGTCCTGGATGGCAGGAAGCTTGGCCCCAGTGATATACTGGGCCGTACGCACTACCCTCTGTAGTGCCTTGCGGTCAGAGGCCAAGCAGTTGCGATACCAGGCGGTGATGCAACCAGTCAGGATGCTCTCGATGGTGCAGCTGTAGAATTTTTTGAGGATCTGAGGACCCATGCCGAATCTTTTCAGTCTCCTGAGGGGGAATAGGCTTTGTCGTGCCCTCTTCACGACTGTCTTGGTGTGTTTGGACCATGATAGTTCGTTGGTGATGTGGACACCAAGGAACTTGAAGCTCTCAACCTGTTCCACTACAGCCCCGTCGATGAGAATGGGGGCGTGCTCAGTCCACTTTTTTTTCCTGTAGTCCACAATCATCTCCTTTGTCTTGGTCACGTTGAGGGAGAGGTTGTTATCCTGGCACCACACTGTCCACTTGACTTTTTCAGCATGTAGCTCTCTCTCATAAAGGAAACAACGTTGATTCAACCAGTGTGTGCCCAGTGGAATATACTCCTAGTAAAATAGATCTTATCTCTATTTCAGTTTTTTTTCAATTGCTAACAAGCAATGTTCAATACTGCGGATACATGTGCAAAACTCTAAATACAGTTATCACAACAACACTCTATGTGGCAACCTGTGGATCATTTGTCATTGCTTTGACACAAAATGCCTTCAAATGACAACATCTTTCAAATTACATTAAAACTTGTTTCACAAAAACACATTTACCAACAAAGCTCTATGTATCTACAGACCATTTTGCAAATGTTAAGATACCCTTATCAAAACTGTTAAACTCAAGTTCAAAAGCTACTGAAAATTGAATTTGACTGTAACATTGCTAAAGTAAAATAATAATAATAACTCTTAATTATTCACAGCTCATTTTCATTCTACATTACGTAACTGAAGACCTACCCAGGTGTTTTCCATTTTTTATGTCATTACCATCTCTACAAAAGGGGACATCTTTGGAATATATTTTACATAAACATGGACCCAGCCAGAGATCGTGTAGTGGCTTACAGAGGTGGAAGAGTTGCCGGGAGAGGCAGAGGATTACGTATCCGTGGTGGAAAAAGACTGAGGGGAAGACCCAGAGTTGTAGTGTCAGATGAGATTAGGGCTACAATCATTGATCATGTTGTCAAGCATGGTCTATCAATGAGAGATGCTGGTCTCAGAGTGCAGCCAAATTTGCAACGCTCAACTGTATCATCTGTTATATGAACCTTCCAGCAAACTAACAGGTAAGTGTCACGAGAATTTCTATCTCTAATTCAACCTAAGCTTGAATCATTACCAGAGGTTGTAAGGCTCTGATTTTAATCATAAATGATTCAAGGTCCACAACCAGCAAGAATGATCTGTATTTTTATTCATGGGGAGCTCTGGCGCCAAAACCCATACACTCCTGTTTTATACCCCTTGACACACAAAGGCACTTTGCTCCGCCCACATTTAGGAGGCTTTTTGTAACCCGTTTTCTCAGTCCCCTTCACCCTGGAATGTTTAGTCCCGCCCCCCTCTGTTAGTGGGTTGCCACTACATTATAACTAACACCGTTCACACATTTATACTGTATTTGGGGTGAAATCCTTTAGTAATTATTCTTAAAATACAAATTAATCTAACAATCCACCCCTTTGACGAAATGTCTTCACATTCAGGATAAATGTATTTTACAAGCATGATTAATCTCAGAGATCACGTCAGAACTAATAAACATTTCATCCAATTGCGGTCTTTCAGGGTCCAAATCCTCGTCATCCACCAAGCCTGGAGGATCGTTTTTCACATTCCCCTGGTCTGAGTCCAGAGTCAGTCCATCTCTCATCATTGTTTAGATACTGCATTTCACCAACGCCTGACTCACCAATCCTCGGACACAGGGAACAAGACAACAACCACATAATACAAGAATACCCATACAAACATTGACCGCTCCTAAGATGGTGGCTGCTATGGTTTTCCATTTACCAAACATTTCATCAAACCACCCTATCCACGATGTGCTAACTTCTGAGTTCTCAGTTCATTCTTCACTTAGTGCAGTAAATTCTGTAAGAGCTCTGGTGACTATCCCATCCAGTGTGGTGTTTTTAGGGATAAATGTGCAACAATGGCTTATCATTCTGTAGACACCGGCCCTTTCTGCCTGATCTAGAACCAACCTCTACTAAGTTATGAGCGGGATGGCGGATAATCGCTCGGAGATCCCCTTTATTGCATCTCTAGTCTGGTAAATAAATCGTTGTTGGTTGTAATAGATATAATTAATCCAATCCACATTTTTGTTTATTGTCACCCACCAGAAAAATGTTGTGGTAAAACCCTCCCATATTTGATTCATAGCTTTGTATTTGTCTGGAACACCCCTGGGGATGCCTATACCATCTATCCAAATTGGGCTATTTCCTTCCTGACCTATATTTCTCCTCCTCCTGATTATTCTTCCTGTCACTGGTCTTTGATGACTAATTCTTACAGGTTTGGACCAACAATACTGGTGCACAAGTACCCACCCATCCTTCTGGTAATGTCTGTCGAATGCTCCCTTTGTTAGTACATGCCCACCACACATCAGTCAGAGGGATGGCAAGGTTCATCATTTTTTCCCTGTGCAATTGGGCTCTTTTTGATTGGACCCCAGGTCTAATACACAGGGAAACATTGCCTTTGGCATTGGGGCGGTCAACATTGTCGGTCGCCCAATGAAGCATGCATAACAATTGGTCTCCCCCAAGGCCCTAGCGGTGTACTTCATCCACTTTAACCAGAGATTCTCATCAGGGACCCCCTCCACTTCCCCTTGGTTCCATTCTTGGAGGAGAAAATCTTTCATAGTGGACGGGTTAGTCGAATTGACTCCGTCATCCCTTGACTGATCTACTCGGTCTATTGCTATTAATGGATTAATGACAGTACCTGTGCCCTCCATATGTTTTGACTCCATCAAATGTAATCTTAGACAAGTATCCCGTCCGTATTCGTCCGCGCAAGCCCAGTAAGTTATTTTCATGTCCTCTTTAGTGACCTTTACTATTGTTACTACCATCTCCGTGGGGATGTCGTTATACCTTATCCTCCATCTGGACGTCCACTCATATCTCCGTCCCCCAGTATGTCTAAATACCTGAGCCCAGGAACAATCCGCCGAGGGAGCTGAACATAAATACAATGGGATTTTATAATATAAGCCGAGACTATGATGCAGCTCAGGGTCACCCATATTCCCAAAAACCGCCAACCCTCTCCTGCCTTTAGTCCTTCTGCTTGGTACCACCCCATACTCACACACTAAGAACACACTACAGTGATGATAGGTCGGGGTAGGAGATCTTCGTTAACAGAGGTGATCCCCGGACCTTATTGGTCCAGTTCTGCTCTCCAACTCTGTGTGTGTTTCAGTGGTGCTTGTATGTGGTCTTACCTCTTGCAGTGGGTAACATGGACCCAGGTTACTCTCTCTGCTATTCTAATGGCCAAGGCAGTGACCAATATAACCTGATAGGGCCCTTCCCAACAGGCCTGCTTCCAGTTTTCCTTCTTTAGGGACTGGATGCTCACCAGTCACCTGGTTAGATAGAGTGGGTCACCTTCTCCTTTAGTTCACCTGTGGGGCACAAAACCTCTGACATACGGGTGTGGTTAATAAACTATCTTCACACATGTTCAGATTAATCTAACAATTTCTGACTGCATTCTCTTTCTAGACTGTATCTAAAAAAATGTTTTCTTTCTTTCTTTTTTTAAAAAAGTATTTTGTCCTCTCCTTCGTATATTATTTAATCCTACCATTAGCCTCTTCCCCCCTCTTGACACATAGTTCTGCTCATGTGTCAATATTACCACCTACCTAAACAATCACTTAGGTAATTTATCAACCAATTGCCATGCCTTTCATTTTTGAGACTGTCTTTTGCCTCTTTATTGCTCCTCCCACTTCCTTTGTCTTTTATGGTGGCTAAATTCGACTTTCATTCAGTTCAGAATCAATTAGTAATCCAATCAATCAATCTCTTATCTTGTAAAAACACTTATGTTTAGTTCAAACTCTGTTATACCCCGGCTCTCCCGGGCTTGACCTGAAGACTGATTGTTGGACATGACAAATCCATATTTAAATATTTCAAACCTAACACAACCCCCCCTCTTGCTGTAATCAATCAAGAAGATAGCAAAGGAGAGACAGGTTTTAGCCTGAACTCTGCTTAATCCTGGTGCCGCTCCCTTCACAATGTTTGAAGAGAGACAAAATACAGCCATGGATTGAAGTAAGAGCAAGCACTTCGACCCTAGGTCACCTAAGTCTTCTGCCTAGCAACAAAGAATAAAAACCTCTATGTTTGTGATTAACCCAGTTATATCTAATAGCCCACAAAAAAAAAACTCACCATCTTTAAATCACGACCAATGTCATATCCCTCTTTACTCTCTACCATTTGGGTAACATCCCTGATATATGTATGAAAAGCTAAGACTGTTTGGGAAGAGAGCAACAACATAAACTGTTCTTCCTCCTTAGAGTTCCAAATGATTTTACCATGGGCTGCCATTGCCTTCCCATAGATAAGATCACTTAATTTACCCGTATGCAGTACATAATGGAGTACCCAAGCTTTACAGCAGTCTATCATTACCAAAAAGCTCATCATTCTTCATCTATTATTTTTTTTCTTTCTAGTCCCTATCTTACTGATCCTATTGCTAAATCAATGATCTAGGCAATAGCTGTCTCACCTTAGATTGTACATTCCTCTGATTACTGCAGCTTATTGCATTAATTTAGGTTCAAATATCCCCCAACAAACCGTTCCATCGCACAGCATAGTAAACACCACCTATGAACTGTTGAAAATCCCCTACATTCAACATAACAACCCTTTATAAACATCATGCTGGGTGTGTTCTTTTTTTATTTGAAAAACCCAATTGAAAAACAACAATCAAAGATAGCCAGGCTCAACTTAATTTGGTAGCTCCCTTTTATGACCTAAATACTGCCTAAATTCACTACTGCTCACCCTCACCCTTAGCAACATTCCAATGAGATAAACTAATCTCTTTCTCCTGGTTATCCATTTTGTTAACCTTCAATTACCATCAGTAATCTAAAGATGGTAGCACACACAAAACATGATACAGATATCCCCAGTCCTTACCCATCAATAATGTTTGTATCAATCTAATTCCTCATAACTAATCCATAAAACCACTAAAAATTCCTCGAGTATACAATGATTATTTAATTGATTACCCTAAATCTGCTACATGTGATCTCATCTCAAATGATCCATTATCAATTATTTGATCCACCCACTAGGTAAATCTCTCTCCCCTTCTATTATGGAGTTCTACCCTGTCTACTATTCTGCTCATGATGGATTGCATATCTCTTGACCTCGGTTAACGAAGTAGTTCCCCATCCCACTAAAGTCCTCTTAATATTCCTGCTTATTTCTGGTCTCATTCCACTAAGGAATGCTATTTTTAGCTGCTGATGGTACGGAGTATCATTTTCCTACCCCTGGGGAGGCTCAGGTATGCCACCATTTGCGTTAAATACATTTCTCAGTCTCTCTAAGTATTGGCTGATGGTCTCACTGTCTTCCTGTTTACATTCATGTACTTTGGAGAAGTCTGCAAGTCGATGGTAATGTTCCCTCAAATTATTATACAACTCAGTTATTTTCCCCTTTATCTCCCCAATTTACTATTCCTTTCCTCATTGCAACTTGTTGCATTGATGTTCTTAAAATGTAAACCAATTGTTTAATAACTTCATACTTATAACCAATGTTTTTTCAATCAATCATCCTAATAGTAAAAACGATATCCCATTGTTCACGTAACGAAACTAAAAAATTTTTGTGGGGAATCCACCATTTATTTTCATCCACCACTGGTGTTACTCAACCTATACAATAAAGTAATAACCATTTGAATTCATCAAAGCACTTTCTTTCAGTAAAGTCTTTAGACCTCTAATTGAAATTTTCCAGCTCAATCTAACTCGCTTGACCGTCTCTATTTTTTCCCGCTAACCAGAGCCATAAATTATCGTCCTTAACTCAATTTTCACAGCTCTATCGCCACTCCAGCTCGCCATTCAATCCCTTTAACCGTTCTCTCTGATTCGGCCCCAATCAATAAAACAAATACTTGATATCGTTGATAAGCATACACTTAATGACATTCCTACCATCTGAACTATGTACTGTCTCTCACCTCTCCCCCCTCTCCTGCTCCTTCCTACATTATGGGGGAGGCGCGGGGACCTTCCCTACAAATCTTCCTTCTTAGGAAATAATGTCATTCGTACTTGTAACATATTTTCATAGACCTATCTAGAATACTACTAAAGCTATCTAATGCAACTTTTAATACATGTAAAAACTCTCTCTCCCTACACCCATTTACCATTGAATAAGTGCGTCTTCCTAGTTACCCCCCAACCACGCCTCAAATGTTCCATTCAGCATTAACCAACCAAATACTAAGTAGTATCCGGTTATCATTCATAACAGCCGTTGAATTCCCTCATACACACAGATTTCACCTTATGCCATTCAAATGCCCAACAAACCATAATAGTTCAATGGAACCCTCTATTGGCTCTCTACTATTTATACATTACTTCTATAACCACTTTAGTTATGGTCCGATTACCCATTAAACCTTATCACATAACCGTATCACCTAATCAAACAACGGCACAACCTTAAACTCATATCGGCCGGCTGGTAGCCCAGTAACCAAGAGCACCATGTCAGCAACCGAGAGGTCGCCGGCTCCAACTCCCGAGCCGACCAGGCGAAAAATCTGCCGATGTGCCCCCGAGCAAGGCACCCAACCCCCACTGCTCCTGCAAGTCGCTCCGGACCAGAGCGTCTGCCAAATGACCAAAAATGCAAATGTAAATATTCTCTACTTTCTCACTCATGACGTACGTCTACGTTTGGGTGAGAAAGTTCATACGTATATATCGTTGGAATTTTATAGGTACCTCTCAAATAATCGCTTCGTGGTGTTTTTAGCCAATTCTTAATCGACACGAATCATTTTTTCAAACATTTTACCCGTTGAACCAAAAAATAGACTGTCCTATCTCCGACACTGCCCTTTCCTTTACCCTTGCAGTCACGATGGTTATGACCTGTTCTGTTACAGTATTTACACGGGGCCTTACACTCCCTTGCCAAATATTCCTCTTTGTTACAGTTAAAGCACTTCCTCTCTCCTTCGCGCTTCAAAAAGACCCTCGCTGTCTCTAGCCCCTCCCCTTGCTGTTTTTTCAAATCCGTTCCACAGTTTACATGCATCTGCTTAATCATAACTTTTACCTTTTCCACATTGAGATGCCCAATAAATCCATACCTCTTCTCCCAAATGGATCCATAAAACATATTTCTTCGATCTCCTCCTAACATATATCTTTCATCCCCCGTTAATTCTCGGACCTCTTTAGAATATTTATTTCCCATGGTGGAAAAATAAGAAATTTTCCCGTTTAGTAATAATTCAATCCAGAATTATTTTCCTAGGAGCTATTATTAGTGCGTCTCTTGAGCCAATGTTATGATCTGCTTTTGTAATTAACCATTTAAATTATCTAACCCATAACTCAGAGTTTTTTTTTAAACTCCGGTTTCATGAAAGGAGTCAGATAACCATTTTTTCTCACGCGACTAATTCAGTCCCTCCTTGAGACAATTATCACGTATTCCGATGGATCATCAAGTCTCACACGTACACAACATTATACGATCATTTGCTAACACTAGTTGTAACCTAGAGGTCGTAACTGCTCCAGTTTCATGAAACAGACAGAGTTAGAGCAAATCCCCAGTTGTTTACACGACTTTTGACCTTTTTAATGTATCCATCGCACACAATGAAAATTATCCCCCTTCCTGTTTATATTGTAAAGACTGTATCTCGTACAATCTCAATATGAACTAGATTATTTTGGTAATAGCTATTTACCTAGGGTCAATTACGGACCCTCCTTCCTTCCATCATAATAATTATTACTTCCTTTGAGATTTTGGTAACTATTCTCTGCCCTTCACAATAATTACTATTCTTATACAAGTTCAAATCATTTCACCAAATCCATGAATAAAAATTACCGACCTTTTCCTTGCAGTTTGGATTTAAATGCTTTTTCAAACTCGTTAACGTCTTTATCGTTCATAAGAGTAATCACCGGCCTGTTTATAACGTTAACGTCGAAGGCCAGGACTATTCTCCACGGATGCAATCACCCGCCCGTGCACGGTTTCGGTGTCCTTAGAACGACAAAGACGTTTTTAAGCTCCGCTCGAAAGACCACTCTGTCACGAGAATTTCTATCTCTAATTCAACCTAAGCTTGAATCATTACCAGAGGTTGTAAGGCTCTGATTTTAATCATAAATGATTCAAGGTCCACAACCAGCAAGAATGATCTGTATTTTTATTCATGGAGAGCTCTGGCGCCAAAACCCATACACTCCTGTTTTATACCCCTTGACACACAAAGGCACTTTGCTCCGCCCACCTTTAGGGGGCTTTTTGTAACCCGTTTTCTCAGTCCCCTTCACCCTGGAATGTTTAGTCCCGCCCCCCTCTGTTAGTGGGTTGCCACTACATTATAACTAACACCGTTCACACATTTATACTGTATTTGGGTGAAATCCTTTAGTCATTATTCTTAAAATACAAATTAATCTAACAGTAAGATATGCATTCTGCATGGGCATCTAACTGTACTGAATATTACTGTAGAGTAGTAAATCGAGCAAAAGCTCTCCGAACCACTTGTGTGTAATTTTATTTCTGTTTTAGGACCCAACGGTTACCAAATGGAGGGGGGAGGTAGGATTTTCTCTGCTCAGCAGGAAGCTGTAATTGTTGACATGGTCATTAGGAACAATGCCATAAAACTCAAGAAATTCAAGAGAGTGTTGGCAGACAATAATACATTTCAAAATGTTGAAAGTGTAGCATCATATCAGGTGTACACTGTTCCCTTTTTGTTTGTTTAACAGTACTGGAATTATTTATTTTTGTGTATTTTGGAATACATTAATTTGCAAAAATACAGTAAATTATATTGAAGCATATTGCAGCCTTTCTGCTTTATTTCTTTACATATCTTGCAGGACATTCTATACAGTACAGGTCTCTTCTTTTGTAAAAATGACTGTTGGTTCATCTAAATAAATATGATATTAAAGACAAATTGACACATTTTCAAGTGGTAACTGTTTTTAGAGTTTTGTAGGTCATGATACTATGAAGGACAAAGTGTGCATGTAGTGAGAGACCATTAGCTTTCATTTGGTAGAAAGATTTTATTTTGAGACATGTAGGATGTGCATTGCCAAGTTGCATGTTGTTTTGATAACTGTATTTACAGTTTTGCACATGTATCCACACTATTGAACAATGCTTGTTAGCAATCGAAAAAAAACTGTAAGCTAACTTGAAGAAATAACTGTAGAATGGAAATAGAACGGAATAGATATACATAAATGAGAACTAGGCTGCCTAATGAAAACTCAGTGCAGTGGTCATGATTCATCCGTATGTCTTTGATTATAACAAATCAGGGTTCTGCGTTCAGCTCACTCCACATACCATCCGTTCAGGGCAACGTGTGGGCGGCTGAATTGCTCTCGGTGTCGGGAGTGTGATCGGTGCCTAACGTCCAAATGGTAGCCGGTGGAGAAGGGGACCCCGCGGTGCATCAACATCTGCTGATACCAAGCCATCTCTCTCTCTCTCTCTCTCTCTCTCTCTCTCTCTCTCTCTCTCTCTCTCTCTCTCTCTCTCTCTCTCTCTCTCTCTCTCTCTCTCTCTCTCAGCTTACACACTCACACGCGTCGCAGACACACATTTTCAGTAATTTTTCAAGAGGTTCAACCAATGCTGTTCAGCCAATACTGTTAAATACTTTCTCATATAATCCATATTATCCAAAGTGCACACGCTGGCTTGTGACAGCCTGTCAGCCTTGCATTATCCTGTCCTATAGCCAATACCGAGACGACAGCGACAGTTGATTTGCTGTGTTAAAGTGCAAAATCTGGTCACAGTGCTGAGCTTGAGAGAGAGCGAGAGAGAGAGAGAGAGATATAGGACAAACCTGGCTAGAGAACACATCACATGCAGAACGTCACAGTAGTATCCCCGCGTGATTCCTCTCCTCCCTCCAAATCCCCCTCTCACATCTGTCCATCCGCGCGTCCAACCGTCGATATATCGACCGACACGGTCTTTCTCATTCTTTTGCACAAGTAGTCTAAACACAAATATAAATGTATCGTATAGATTTCTCGCCGCACAAACATATCCAACAACTGTAATTCAAATAGGCAGTGTTTCGATTAGGCTATAGCGTCCTCCCACCAATTATAGCCTAAATCATTCAACTGAATTCCAACATTTACAAAACAAACAACACAACCAACACCAACACAAAAATGAAGTAGGCTTTGCTTATAAAACCATGTCGGCTACTAGTACTGTTGCGCCGATAGACATACAACGCAGAGCTTAGGTTTAGCGCAGGTGGCTGCTCTGCAAGCAACTGCATGCCATCGATCAGTTTCCGTCTGAACTATTCATTACTATGCGACTATAGGAGCATGCCATTTATAAAATAATTCACATTCCCTTGGAAGGTAAACAAATGATTACAGTACCTCCTCTGATTTCCGTTCCAAAATATTCTTCCAATGCTTGAAGGGAAGAGTCAGATTTGTTATATTCTCTGCAAACGCCGTAGTTCAGCTGCACAGCGCGCGAGTGATGAGAGCGCGCGCGAGAGAGAGACAGAGATAGAGAGAGAGAGACCTCTGTGTGGAGGTAATGCCACTCCTGCTTAGATTGAACTGCAATGGGCTCTTGCAATATTGCTGTCGCACCTCTATGACATAACCACCCAACTACTGCGATATATGCTACTAACATAACAACAACTAGACCCACTATAAATCAACAGTAGGCTAATGTCAACTAATATATCTTCATTTGTCTTCAAATATAATATCTTAGACACATCTCACCGTGACACAATCAAACTAGTCATTCCTCAGAGTGGTTTTATCAGGTACATCTGGTATTCCACTCACTCAGCAATGCAGAGAGCCCCTATTACCTGGAGAGGAGGTGGGTGCATTGACTAATCATCTGTTGCCCTCACCCTACCTCAATCCCTTTCTGACTCACCCTACCTCACCCCTCAATAGCTCCGTGACATACTGTATACAACCTCACCCTTCAATACCCCCCCCCCCTCCCCAACCAACCTCACCCCTTATGGCCTACTCATCACCCCATCAATCTAGACAGAGATAGAAAGAAAGGTGTAGGAGACAGAGAAACCCCTTATGAGTGTCTGTATGTAGTCTCTTCCTGAAGCAGGGTTGGACCAGACCATTGGTGTGTTGTGTGTGTGTGTGTGTGTGTGTGTGTGTGTGTGTGTGTGTGTGTGTGTGTGTGTGTGTGTGTGTGTGTGTGTGTGTGTGTGTGTGTGTGTGTGTGTGTGTGTGTGTGTGTGTGTGTGTGTGTAAAAAAAGTGCAAAAAGTGAATGAATTAATATGTGGGAAGATGTATATTTTTCCTTTAGGCTATGTAGGAAGATATGATATAAACAAGTGAAAGAAGTACGGATGTGAGTGGGAGGTTTGTATGAACATGTTCAAACTCCATTAGCGCCAGTGTTCTAATGACTCAAGTATCGGGCTAAGTACGATAATACAAGGTAGAGAACTGAGAATACTGCATAGATACCTGTATGATACACCACCATCATGTGTGGATGTGTAGTACTCCACATCCACACATGCAGCATCTAGAGCATCATCAGTGGAGCAATAAGTTGACTTGATAGATTACAAACTATAAACTGATTCATCATAATTATGTCCTTAGACTTGAGACAGGGTGGGGGGGGGGGGGACAGGATCTCTTCCTGGGTCTTTTTGGTTCCAACCTTCAGGGCATGTATAGTGAAAGAGAGCGACTCTCCATTTGGGCTGATCTGTGACCAACAAACATCTCCCCCGGTAAGAGCGGAATAAGGCAACCTCAGAGTTACACACAAGGATACTTTACTGACACACACACATACACACAGATGGAATGTACACGGAAAGGTAGTAGAATGGCAGTGGTTCTAAAACAGAAGAAACAGAGGTAATGAATCCACTGTACACAATCCTATAACTGATAGCACAAGTAGAGCAACAAGGCTATTATCAAGGGAAGGATGAAAATGTACACTGAACAAAAATATAAATGCACCATGTAACAATTTCAAAGATTTTCAGTTCAGTTCATATAAGGAAATCAGTCAATTGAAAAATGTTAATTAGGCCCTAATCTATGGATTTCTCATGACTGGAGAATACAGATAGGCATCTGTTGGTCACAGATACCTTGACCCTCTAGAGCAGGGGTACTGAACTCTTACCCTACGAGGTCTTGAGCCTGCTGGTTTTCTGTTCTACCTGATAATGAATTGCACACACCTGGTGTCCCAGGTCAAAATCAGTCCCTGATTAGAGGGGAACAATGAAAAAATGCAGTGGAACTGGCTTTGAGGTCCAGAGTTGAGTTTGAGGGCACTAGAGTCTAAGCCCTGTCTAAGCCGGGGGAGGGGTCATACCAAGGGGGAGGGGTCATACCAAGGATCATTTAGCTATTTGATTTTGAATTGTAAGACCTTTTAAAGGATAACAAAATATATCTAAAAAAATTATTGGATCCCATTGTGAGAGTCTCAGCTGTCCACAGAGGGGTTATATTAGTGTGTAGCCCAAACTGTTTTGACGCTGCAGACAGAAGTTGGCAGAAGAGGCTGTACCGACTTCAGACAAGTCTTGTGAGGCTTGTGGGCGTCCTAGAGCAAAACGGAGAACACCAGCGTGTTCTTTCAATAGAGTGGTCATAATAATTTGTAGGCCATTCTGACACTACAGACGTTTTTGTGAGAAGACCGAATTTCATGATGTCTCATGGTCTGCATATTTTAGAGTGGCCTTTTATTGTCCCCAGCACCAGGTGCACCTGTGTAATGGTCATGCTGTTTAATCAGCTTCTTTATATGCCACACATGTCAGGTGGATGGATTATCTTGGCAAATGAGAAATGCTCACTAACAGGGTTGTAAACAAATTTGTGCACAACATTTGAGAGAAATAAGCTTTTTGTGCAAATGGAAAATGTTCATGAGACATGAGACCAACACTTTACATGTTGCGTTTATATTTTTGTTCAGTATATATGCTACCTGCCATATTACAATACAGCTATACACAAATACATTATACAACAATAGTAACAACTACAAAGAACAATATTCAAATGTCACACAACTCGCTTTGTGCAGACACACCATCCCACAAGCTCAGAGCTCTGTCGTAGCCGGCCGCAACCGGGAGACCCATGGGGCGGCGCGCAATTGGCCCAGCGTCGTCCAGGGTAGGGGAGGGAATGGCCGGCAGGGATGTAGCTCAGTTGATAGACCATGGTGTTTGCAACGCCAGGGTTGTGGGTTCGATTCCCACAGGGGGTATGAAAAAAAAAGAATGTATGCACTGTAAGTCGCTCTGGATAAGAGCGTCTGCTAAATGACACAAAAAAAAAATATTAAATTAAATATGAGTCCAGCTGTTGTTGTGCAGGATAGAGATGAGCTTGCTGCTCTCTGTGACTGCTTGAAGTAGACAGACGGGGAGGCAGGAGTTTCTGATCTGGGACCCAAGCTGACCGCCTGTGATGACCCCACAATGTGATAAGGCCCCTGGCAACCAGGACCCCTAGCAACAAATCGGTGGCCAGGGCCCTAGGTGTGAAGAGCCAGTTTTTAACCCCCCTGGCCTGCTTGGCTCCAGTGGGGGAGGGTAGTCTACTGCAGAAGTTAGAAAGTTACAGAGTTTGTTTCTCTGAGAGCGCTGTGAGATGGTGTGCTAAGAGTCACTGGCAGGGAATTCGTAACATATTGGTCATCCCACTGTATCACTAACTAACCCCCAGGCCTGTTGGACAGAAAGATCCACTACATCTCAGAGGCTTTAAGCATAATTACAGACTCATTATGGAAGACTTTTACTGAAATACTAAATCGACCTCTGCCCCTTAGGCTATGGAAAATATCACCCATCCAATTAAACAGCAAAGTAAAGCAATTACCATGTTAACCTATCCGCTCTTTTCAGATCTAAAGGAGTGCCTGGAGGATAGTTGAGGAGGACTGGGGATTGATTTGGAATTCAGTAAATGACTGCCCACTGGGCAAAACTGGTTGAATCAACCTTTAACCTAAATCCAATAACATGGTGCATTCTTTTTGTTGATTTCACGTGGAATTCATGTTAGTTGACAACTCAACCAAATTTCAATTAAACCTAGACTTTCAACTGACATCTGTGCCCAGTGGGTGATTTGTTAGCTGCCTGGCAACTTTGCATACTAAACACCCCCAGCCGCACTGCATCGATTTCTAACATGGTTTGGAGTTTATTCCTGACTATTTTGACAAAGTCTAACACATTCGAACTCAAAGAGCAAGACTGTTTACCAAACAGAGTTTCCCGGCTGACAGACCAGCACGACTCCAGCGAGCACTGCAGCTGTGTTCCCATGGTAACAGGCAAAGAGAATAGCAGCACTGTAACTCGGAGCAAAACACCCCACACCCAGCCTCCTCCTCCTCTTCTTCTTCTTCTTCTTCTTCTTCTTCTTCTTCTTCTTCTTCTTCTTCTTCTTCTTCTTCTTCTTCTCTGTCCCCCTATTGTACTATCTTTCACTCCTGCTGCTGCATTCACCAGTCTTCGAATCTCCCTTTCTTTCCATCCATCTCTGTATGCCTCTATATCTCCTCCTCCCGTTGACTTTTCCTGCCATATATCTATCCATCTCCATCTTTTTGTCTTTCTCCCTCTCTCTCCCTAAAACCCCACCAGGTTTTCATTGTTTGTTAATCAATTGAATCATGGCTAGGCTGGAACAAAAGCCTGCACCCAATGGTATCTCGCCATCAACAGGAGACCTGCGTACTCGCTTTAACTCCTAACGCCAATGAGACCGAGAGCATTGATGATTAGGTGCTGTCGCCATGTGGTGAAAAGAGGGCATTACAATAGAATGCAAGTGCAGTACTGTCTGTCTATAACTGTGGTTCTCTTCCAGCTATTCTATTATAGCTCTGAGAGGATGCCCTCCTGTCCGCTCCTCACCACTCCTGTGCCATCTGTGTCTGGAAACCCAGTCTCTCTGCTCTCAAAACACTTCAGACTGCAGCTGCCTGAGACTTTCTTATCTGGGCTCAGCCACAGGGATTCCATTGAATAAATCATTATTGTCCCTGAGGGACAATCCAATGGTAAATGCTAGACTCAAAGCAGGTAGAGATGCAGTTATTTATTTATATAAAAACAACTGCAACCTAGACATTTTCATTTGTTTATTTTGCACACAGGTAATTATGCTGTAACTACTGTGTACATAATTGATAAATATGACATTCTATAAATACATTTGCAGGATAATAAAACATTGTTTTAAATAGATAAAGGAAATATTAGTCATTACAAAAGGTCAGGCTGTGTCATCTGAGTCATTAGCATCCATAAAAACCCACCTCTCTCTCTCTCTCTCTCTCTCGCTCTCATACTTAATGTGTACAGTGTACATTGAAAGATATACCGTGGAGGCCCACGGTGCTGAAATGCTTTGAAGGTCTGATGGTAACTTATCATGTTGCTCTCATCCTGGCTGTGTTCCTTTGTTTTGTCTCTATTTGCCAGCCTTGTCCAGGTCTTCAGAGACTGAAGGTGCTCCTTTCTGTTGGAAAAACAAGACCTCAACAGGTTAGCCTTTCTGTGGTAAAAGAATACCAGAGGGTCATTCAGTAACATTACATTCAGCCTGGAAAAAAGAGGAAGCCACACATAGATTTAAGAACTAGTGATGAGTGAGGAGGGTATAGACTTACCATAGAGTCTGGAGTAGAGGAGCTGGAAGAACAGCCCAGCCACTTCCTGTACTCATCACGTACCTATGATACAATACACAACACACAGAGCACACTGTACAACACAGTAACACCTCCAGTACTACTTCCTCACCTTTCAAAATACAACACAACACTTATTATAAGTACAATATTATAAACATACCAAAACCATACAACATAAAAAGACACAAAGGGTGAGTTATCAGGAAGTTGTGGAGTATAGGGAGGGGAGGTTAAGAAGTATGATGGATTGTGGAGGGCAGACAGAGGGGAGATTAAGAAGGTGTGCGTGTTTGTGTGTGTGTGTGTTTGTGTGTGTGTGCATGTGTGTGTGCACGTGTGTGTATGTGAGTGTGTGTGTGTGTGTGTGTGTGTGTGTGTGTGCTTGTGGTGTAGGTCTACCTCCTTGTTGAAGAGACAGTGAACGATGTAGAGGAAGGTGCCCTGCTGGGAGTTGAGCACGATGAAGAGGTACTTGAAGACCATGGTGGACTGGAAAAAGCCCAGCACCCAGGTACAACCCAGGATCACAAACTGTGCCAGGATCTTAAAGATGATCAGTCTGAGTGAGAGGGGGGTAGGGGTGGGGGGGTGAGAGATGGAATGGTGTAAAAACATCATATGGATTCATATGAAGAGACAAGAACACTAACACTACCACGTATTCCCATCGGTATCAACAAACATACACATTACATATGGTTTAGTTACTGTATGTTCACAAACATATGTACACACACACCTGGTGTCTTTGGACTGTGAGACATCACTCTTCATGTTGGCCAAGGTAGGTCTCAAACTCCAGATAGTAACACAGAACAATATCCAGTTCAGCTGTGGAAGAAGCATAAGGAGGTCAGTGTGTGTTTGTTTGTGTGTGTGTGTGTGTGTGTGTGCATGCATATGTGTGTGTGTGCGTGTAGATCCACTCACTGCTAGGACAGTACACACTGGCCCTAACACAGCCCAGGTAAAGTATTGTTCTGGCTTCAGCCAGCATCTGAAACACAGAAACAAATGAACATGTCTTGTAAGTGTGTGTTAGTGCAAGAGAGAGAATGTGTGTGTGTGTGTGTGTGTGTACACAATTTCTACTCACACTTTAGTTCCCCCATAGCCGTCTTGCTTCACCGCTGCAGACACGCCCACGATCACCAGGGGGATGCCATAGCCAATCAGGTAGAGGTATTTCTTCTGGAGGCCGTCCCTCTGGATGACCTGGATCCTGGAGAGTCTCTGGACCAGCAGGTAGAGCTGGAGCGCCTCCAGCAGCATCCACAGGAAACTGGCCACTACCAGGAAGTGGAGAAGACCTGCCATGATGGAGCACACCAGCTGGAGACAGAGAGGACTATGAGATAGAAATAAACACATGGACATGCTCACACGCAGAACCCAGCATGCACTCACACACACTCACACACACACACACACACACACACACAAAAAGAGAACGAAAAAGACATGTACACACAAATGAACTTTCTTTCCTAACCCAGTACCTTGTGAGTGATGTAGGTGTAATCCAATAGGAGCAGCAGATGGGACAGGAAGAGGCAGAGGCAGAGGTGGAGGCGGGCTGTGTTGTTGATCTTAGGGTTCCAGCTACACAGCAGGAAGGTGAGGATGGCCAGAGCAAAGAAGACCAGGCCCACAATCACACACATTCTGTTCACCCACTCTAGGAAGGGATTGTCCTCCGACACAGTCTGGAAGGATGGAGGCACACACATAAGGATGAAAACACACACACTAATGTGTGCACCAAAACACCAAAACACACAATCGCTCATACCCACACACACACCCACACGGCTGAGCCTGTACCTCCCCAGTCTGCATGATGAGGGCAAATGTAGAGAGGTGAGAACAGCTGCACACTGTGTAGTTCTCATCGGAGAACACGACCCAACAGCCGTCCACTGACCAATGCCTCATCTTCCCCTCTGTTCCATTCCCATATTCCACTCCTCTGTCCTTCCAGTACACACAGGTCATCAGGCCAGGCTCAGCCAACCTCTGAGACAGACAGAGACAGAGACAGAGAGAGAGAGAGAGAGAGAGAGAGAGAGAGAGAGAGAGAGAGAGAGAGAGAGAGAGAGAGAGAGAGAGAGAGAGAGAGAGAAAGAGAGATAGATACAGGTTTAGATACTGATAGTATGCTATGAGGGATGGAGGGATGTATAGACAGACAAACAGATAGCCAGCTAGCCAGCCAGACAAACAGACAGAGAATATGTGAGTGTAGATGCCTCATAATGGAATGATTTTCTAGTGCTTCGCTACAGCTGACAGAGACAGAGAGTGGGGAGAGAGGGATAGGGAGAGAGGGAGAGGGAGAGAGAGAGAGGGAGAGAGGGAGAGAGGCAGAGAGGGAGAGAGGGAGAGAGGGAGAGAGGGAGAGAGGGAGAGAGGATGAAGGAGAGAGGGAGAAGGAGAGAGGGAGAGGGAGAGAAGGAGAGAGGGAGAAGGAGAGAGGGAGAGAGGGAGTAGGAGAGAGGGAGAGAAGGAGAGAGGGAGAAGGAGAGAGGGAGAGATGGAGGAGAGAGGGAGAGAGGGAGAGAGGGAGAAGGAGAGAGGGAGAAGGAGAAGGAGAGAGGGAGAGAGGGAGAGAGGGAGAAGGAGAGAGAGAGAGAAATAGAGAGTTAGACAGACAGGCAGGCAGGCTGGCATACACAGACAGACAGGCATTTATTTGCTTGTATTTAATCAGGGGAGCACAATTGAGACCAGGGTCTCATTTTCAATGGTGCCTTTAGAACATAAAGTAAAATAATAATTGAGAAAACTACAAATAACAAGTACATTACATTAGAACATTACTAACATCACAACCCTCATAAACAAGTTATTAAAATCAATCAATCAAAAACAATTGCACACCTCTGTGAATTAATTTATCATCAGGGTTTTAAATGCCCTAGTGGCACCAGGGAATCCAAATGTAATGAATTTGTGATTCCAAAAATGTGGAGCATGAAAACTAAAAGCGGATTTAACTCATTCCTTGGAAACCCGTGGAATCTGAAGTTAACCAACCCTGTGAACGGGTCTGGGATCTCATGCTTTTATACGTTAGCAACAAAGTTAGGTAATTTGGAAGCTTATGTAGTAGGGCTTTGTAAACAAAAAGGGAGTAATGAATTGATCTACGGGACATTAATGGGGACTAGCTAACCTTTTGATACAGGATGCAGTGGTGAGTATTAAATCTGTCACCAGTAATAAAACAAATGGCGCTATGGTAGATGGCATCCAAAGTTGTAAGAGTAGTGGCTGCTGCAATCTGGTAAATGGCGTCACCATAATCAAGAACTGGCAGGAAAGTCGACTGTACAATCAGACAGACAGACACACAGACAAACAGACAGACAGACAGACGACATACCCTCTTGTGGTGCATGGTGAAGTTGACAGGCTCAGAGAGCTGGGTGTGGTTGATCTTGGGCAGTGTGGCGGTGATGACATCAGACAACATCTCTGTGTGGTTTTCTGTCTGCAAGAAGCTAGCGCCCAGAAGGCTCTCCATCCCACTGACTGTCAGGAATACTGCTGATGCTGTACCTAGGGACACAGAGTAGGGGGCTGTCGTTAAATAACACTCAGAACCTTCATCGTCATCATCACCCCCGGAATAGTCATCATCACCAACACCACCATCAGAATCATCATCATCATCATCGCACCCGCAATAGTCATCATCACCACCATCATCATCAATATCATTATCATCAGTATGATTCCCATAATAGACATCATCATGGTGATATTCTTCATTGTCATCTTAATCACCACTATACAGTTGTGTCTGGTCTATCTCACCATTATTGTTTCTGGCCAGAGCCTGTAGGTTGATGTCCATGGTGTTTCCCCTGGCTGAGAGGGAGGAGGTGTCTGTACTGTTGGCCTCGATTACCTGCAGACTAATATCTAACATACACATTTACAGTACAAGTATTATTTTATATGGGGAGAATGAGGGAGAGAGTATGTGCAGTGGTGGAAAAAGTACCCAAATATCATACTTGAGTAAAAGTAAAGATACTTTAACCGAAAATGACTCAAGTAAAAATGAAAGTCACCCAGTAAAATCCTATTTGAGTAAAACTCTAAAAGTATTTGGTTTTCAATATACTTAAGTATCAAAAGTAAATGTATTTGCTAAAATATACTTAAGTATCAAAAGAAAAAGTAAAAATATAAATAATTTCAAATTCCTTATATTAAGGATGGAAAGGTGGTAGGGGCTGTATGTAGGTCCATACTGTGGTAATGGTTCTTCTTACCCAGCTCAGGTGTCTGTATGGTTTTGTTGACCTGGCCCTGAGAAGGGTCCACTAAGGCATTCACCAGGAGCTCTGAGATCTTCAGGACCACACTGCCAGACTCCCCGCCATCCTTTCCAGCCCCACTCCACACCTGGCCTGTACTGGCCTGCTGCGCTGAGATGCCTCCAACTCCGGACACCTTCTAAGGAAATGGATAGATGGATGAATTTATGAAATAATAGAGGAATTAATTATTGAATTAATGAACGAGCATGGTTTCATGCACACAATAATGTGATTATTGTGGATAGTCTGGTTAATATAATAGTTCGATTAAAACGTTTACATGCTTTGCAAGAAGAAGGATTTCCCTAATAATCCTGTTTACATTGACACATCTGAGATCAGGCTACGGATGGGCCTTTTGATAAATGCAGGAAATCGCCAATCAAAATAAACGTTCTACCACAGTAACCATGTTAATTTTGCGAAGACTATTGGATTCTGAGTTCGGACATGTGTATGTCCGAACTTTAATTTATAAGACGCATCATTTCAGTTTTTGCGAACTCACTTCACTCGCATATAAGATCAAATACACCGCTGGAACGCCGATTAAGCTGTTTACGTGTCCTAATAATGAGAAAGATTGCTCACAAAACCAGGTGTTTTAATCTGCGTATGCTTACTTCAATTATGACCTTACGCCGATTAAGATAAGCAGAGTAAGGTGTTTAAATGACTAATGCCATACTCGGCCTTCTGCCATAATCAGTTTAATATCAAATTATTAGTGTGCATGTAAAGGTACTCAATGATAAACATACTGCCTTGACTAAAACAAACTAACCCTACTCCGATTATTATTACTTAAAACATGAGACAGAGTTGGAAGGGGGCATTACCAGGGCTGTGGAGAGGCTGTTTGTCACTGACTGAGGAAAAAATAAAATGGGAGAGAAAGAAGGGACAGAAGAACGGAGGGAGAGATACAATGACATAAGTTAGCATGTGGAGACATAAAACAGGACCCTCTGGGTGGGGAATAGAACTATGTACTGAAACCTGACCCATATCGAAATGATCCACTAAGTGGTGCCAGAGATCAATGAATGAGCATGTCAGTGGCCGTTTGTATCAAGCATCTCAGAGTAGGAGTGCTGATTTAGGATCTGTTTAAACTTTTAGATCACATAAATAAAATTACATGGACAGGGGGAACCTGATCCTGGATCAGCACTCCTACTCTGAGAGACTAGATACATATGGCCCAAGGTCTACAGAAGTGTCTAGAATAGATAGTAAGAGCTAGGGGTTGTTTCTGGACTGGGCTAGTCTACCAGATGTAAAGGTTGCTGTACTGACCCCCTCTGATAGGACGATGTCAGGGTTCTCCCTCAGCTGTTGGTTCATCTGGTAGAGGAAGTACATCTCCTTAGACTGGCCCTGCAGCGGGAACACAGATACAACATCAGCACAACATCAAAACAACATCAGCACGTCAACATCAACACAACCAGATTCTAAAGCCCTGTGTGTTTCCAACCACTTACCTCTGGGGGAACTATGGAGGCTATAATGTCATCGACACCTGTGAGGGGAGAGAGAGAAAGAGAGAGATAGATAGAGAGAGAGAGAGAGAGAGAGAGAGAGAGAGAGAGAGAGAGAGAGAGAGAGAGAGAGAGAGAGAGAGAGAGAGAGAGAGAGAGAGAGAGAGAGAGAGAGAGAGAGAGAGAGAGAGAGAGAGAGATAAATAAATAAATAAAGAGAGAGAAGGAGAGAGAGAGAAAAGAGAGAAAATAATATATAAAGTTCCATCTGATCTCCCAAGCATTTCACTACACTGGACCTCTTCTGTACATAATATATTTCCAAACAATACAAGTATGACTCACTATCACACACAGTGACATCAGTTTCCCACAGTACTCCAGTGGAGGAGAAGTATCCTTCCACACAGGAACAGTGGAAGGTCCCCGGTGCATTGGTACACACAGAGTGGAGACCACATAGACCAGGGGTGTCAGCACACTCATCTATGTCTGCAGGGAGAAACACACACTCACAGGGATATACACACATACTGTAACGGATATACAGTCGTGGTCAAAAGTTTTGAGAATGACACAAATATTAATTTTCACAAAGTCTGCTGCCTCAGTTTTTATGATGGCAATTTGCATATACTCCAGAATGTTATGAAGAGTGATCAGATGAATTGCAATTAATTGCAAAGTCCTTCTTTGCCATGAAAATGAACTTAATCCCCCAAAAACATTTCCACTGCATTTCAGCCCTGCCACAAAAGGACCAGTTGACATCATGTCAGTGATTCTCTCATTAACACAGGTGAGAGTGTTGACGAGGACAAGGCTGGAGATCACTCTGTCATGCTGATTGAGTTAGAATAACAGACTGGAAGCTTTAAAAGGAGGGTGGTGCTTGAAATCATTGTTCTTCCTCTGTTAACCATGGTTACCTGCAAGGAAACACGTGCCGTCATCTTTGCTTTGCACAAAAAGGGCTTCACAGGCAAAGATATTGCTGCTAGTAAGATTGCACCTAAATCAACCATTTATCGGATCATCAAGAACTTCAAGGAGAGATGTTCAATTGTTGTGAAGAAGGCTTCAGGGCACCCAAGAATGTCCAGCAAGCGCTAGGACGTCTCCTAAAGTTGATTCAGCTGCGGGATCGGGGCACCACCAGTGCAGAGCTTGCTCAGGAATGGCAGCAGGCAGGTGTGAGTGCATCTGCACGCACAGTGAGGCAAATACTTTTGGAGGACGGCCTGGTGTAAAGAAGGGCAGCGAGGAAGCCACTTCTCTCCAGGAAAAACATCAGGGACAGACTGATATTCTGCAAAAGGTACAGGGATTGGACTGCTGAGGACTGGGGTAAAGTCATTTTCTCTGATGAATCCCCTTTCCGATTGTTTGGGGCGTCCGGAAAAAAGCTTGTCCGGAGAAGACAAGGTGAGCGCTACCATCAGTCCTGTGTCATGCCAACAGTAAAGCATCCTGAGACCATTCATGTGTGGGTTTGCTTCTCAGCCAAGGGAGTGGGCTCACTCACAATTTTGCCTAAGAACACAGCCATGAATAAAGAATGGTACCAACACATCCTCCGAAAGCAACTTCTCCCAACCATCCAATAACAGTTTGGTGACGAACAATGCCTTTTCCAGCATGATGGAGCACCTTGCCATAAGGCAAAAGTGATAACTAAGTGGCTCAGGGAACAAAACATCAACATTTTGGGTCCACGGCCAGGAAACTCCCCAGACCTTAATCCCATTGAGAATTTTTGGTCAATCCACAAGAGGCGGGTGGACAAACAAAAACCCACAAATTCGGACAAACTCCAAGCATTCATTATGCAAGAATGGCCCGCCATCAGTCAGGATGTGGCCCAGAAGTTAATTGACAGCATGCCAGGGCGGATTGCAGAGGTCTTGAAAAAGAAGTGTCAACACTGCAAATATTGACTTTTTGCATAAACTTAATATAATTGTCAATAAAAGCCTTTGACACTTATGGAATGCTTGTAATTATACTTCAGTATACCATAGTAACATCTGACAAAGATATCTAAAAACACTGAAGCAGCAAACTTTGTGAAGACCAATACTTGTGTCATTCTCAAAACTTTTGACCACGACTGTACATACAAAGATACACCACACACACACATTTTTACATGCAAGCATACACGTCCACGCACGCACACACACACATACACACACACACAGACACACACACACACACACACACTGAAGTATGTCACATACCTAGGCATGGGTTTAAGGGGCTGGCTATGGCATCTGGGCTGGTGAGTAGGTAACCAAAGAGACAGGTACAGCTGTGTGCCCCATAGGAATTGGTACAGTTGGCACTGGGACCACACATGGTTGCATTCAGACACTCATCAATGTCTGTAGGGTTCAAACCACAGATACAGTTCATAAGAACAAGTTATTGCCACAAAGCATCTAAGAGTAGGACCACAGATAGAACAATGAGACAGATATTTCACCGGATGTATAAATGTGAAGCATCCGGTTGGCGATTCCACTCACTACCAAATATAGTAGGATCTCGCAAGCTCCTGCTTGGCTCTGCCCACCTCATTGCTTGTTCCGCCCACTTCCATTTGAAACGACAGGCTGTGGTCTATCTTGGTTTAGTTATAACAAATCTTTGGTAGGACTGCTGCTCTAATATCAGGTGCTACCTATCCACAATCTCAGTCATTGTGATCTAAAAGGAAAAGTGTATCCTAGATCAGCACTCCTATTCTGAGACACTTTGTGAATACAGGCCAAGAATCGCCTAACACCATTATCTTATCCTAGACCTAGGTTGTGTCCCAAATGGCACCCTATTCTCTATATACAGTAGTGCACTTCTTTTGACCAGACCTGGTCGAAAGTAGAGCACTACATAGAGAATAGGGTGCTATTTGGGATGCAAACCTAGTCAATGCCCCATGATACAGTATGTTAACGACAACAGTAGTGAGACAACACAGTACCTCTACAGGGGTTGGCCTTGCTGGGGTCTAGGACTGGATTTGTGGGTGAGAAGCCTAGGAGACAGGTACAGTTGTGGGCTCCTGGTGTGTTGGTGCAGACAGACTCCTGACCACAGATGGTTGAGTTGAAACACTCGTCAATATCTGTGGGGGTTCAATCGTTTAATAGTTCAGTTAGCATATTAGCATCTTACGACAGGGTGCCAGGCAGCATCCAGGTTGCCAACATTATGATCAGTAGTGTATGATATAGATAATAATATACTGTAACATAAAATGCTACCATGAGTTCTTCCATCTCTTTTAGGAAGCACTGTAAATTAGCGTAAGTTAGGTGTAATGATGCAATGCAGTTGTTATCCATTCAATATGTCAATGTTGTACCTGTCCTTATATAAATAAATGGTTTATATTAAAACATTTAAAAAGTTTAATCAGATTTATCACAGGAAACTAGTGTCAGTGCTGTTCAGAGACCTTGACAGTTGAAGGGTCCGTCAGGCTTGTATCCCTTGTAACAGGTGCAGGTGTAATTTCCTGGTGTGTTTGTACATACACCGAAACCACCACAGACCTTCTCAATCTCCACACACTCATTCACATCTGGGGAGACATAGATTTAATACACCAATATTTACAAAGTTCCACAAATCAAAGTGTGGTTTGCACACAAAACTAGACAACGTTAAGGTATATTATTTTTTGTGTCTTTTTTAAAATCTTGCTTACACAGGAGGCAGCAGGAAAATTCACACGTACATATTCACAAAGTTAAAAACAGCAAAAAATGCAGGTATGTTATTCATAGCAGCCATGAAATTCAAACTCTGGCATCATGTCATTGATATGATTGGTGCAGTAGGTGTATGTGTGATAAACCCACCTGTGCAGGGGTTGCGGGACGGGTTGAGTGCTAAGGCTGGGTCTGAGGGTGCGAACCCCTCGAGACAGCTACAGTTGTAGGCTCCTGGTAAATTAGTACAGTTGGAATGCGGACCGCAGAGATTAGCAGTCTCCGCACACTCATTGATATCTGTTGGGGAGAGTTAGGACAGGGTTAGAGGCTATCTTCTACATCAAGGGTGGGTTGATTCAATGCGGCCTGCAGTGGATTGTTTTTTAAGAAACACTTTTTTTTTGGGGGGGGGGGGGGGGGGGGGTAGAAGAACGGCTTCAGTGTACACATCTTCAAATAACCACCTTTTTTTCTGTCCTTGAAATTAATTTTGACTAACGAATCTGCCGTTGAATTTCTGAATCCTGATGTGGCCCTTGAACCAAAAAGTGTGCCTACCCCTGTCCCTGTTCTACACACACACACACACACACACACACACACACACACACACACACACACACACACACACACGATAAATCAACCAGTTTAAACAATCCAATTCCAATTTGTGACTGCCTATTTTTATTTCCATGTGAGAAGTGCAGTGTACTGTACCGGTGGGTCTCTGCTGAATGAACAACCATCATACTGTCTTAACTGATCAAACAGATATAACCACACAGTCCGTGGGCATAGCTCCTAAATAGCACCCATTGCTTGAGTTAAACTGGATTACCCTGCGGCACTTCTACCTTGGCAGCCGTAGGATTCGTTTGTGGGTAGATGTGTTGGAGGTATCTTGTATCCAGAGACACATTCACAGCCTCCATTTTTGGTCGTACTGCACTCTGCAAGGGGACCACAGGAGCCTGCTACACAGTTCCTATGGTCTGGACAGAGAGAAGAGACACACAGAGAGTCTACTTTAACAGTCTACTATTTTAGGTTGGAGCAATGAGACGCAAAAGCAGGTTCACTTCAAGTCAAATATAATGTCTGTGTGACCTTAACAGATTGACTGCTTCAAAAACAAGTAGCTTGCTTTATGCTTTACAACTTTTTTACTATACACCAATCCATCAATTAAACTTCAAAGATAAAGTGCATTTAAACAGCTCAATACACATAACAGTTAAATAGACAATAACATGTGTGGTAAGAGTACTGTACAAGTCATATAAAAAGCAGGGGATTTCTATACTCGCTACTCACATGTCACATAACCCATGTAATTGATTGGGTGGTTGTTCACTTGCTTGTACACATAGAATCCTCCAGAAGAGCAGTAGATCACTTGAATATCTACATAGTAATTACAGCATCCACCCACGTTTCCACATGCGTAGCCCGTTGTTGGAGTCTCTGACTCAGACTGAGGATGTGTAAAAGTCACATGGATGGGATAATATACCCCGCCGTAATAGACTGGGGCACATTGTGGAATGACGGTGTCCCCTCCGATCCCGATGTAGCGCACCCATATGTTTGTTCGCTGTACGTCGGTATTGATGGGGTAGCCAGGGATAGAGGAAGAGGTGAAAAGATAGTTACGTCGAGGCTCATCCAGAGCCGTGTAGCCATCACAGGAACCTGGGTGGAAGAAGAAGAAGAAGACAATAAAAAATATAGCTGCAATGCCAGGGTTTAGCTATGGGCCATCAGGAGAAATTGGACACATTGCCCTAGGACGAGTTACTGCTGTACTGTTAACCACACTTGCCAAATATCAGAACTCAAAATCAAACTGATCAGATAGAATAAAAATAAGAACATGCAGGGGTTATAGAACTTCCCACTGGGCAAAGACGTCAATTCAACATCTATTCCATGTTGGTTCAACGTAATTTCATTGAAATGACGTGGAAACAATGTTGATTCAACCAGTCTGTGCCCAGTGGGTACTTACCAGCAGGATAAGACAAAGTCCCAATGATGAACAGAGAACCTGAAAGGAAGGAGAGGACACAAAGTCAAGGGCAGACAGTAATACTACATGGTGATCATTTGGGATAAAAGACTGAAATATCAGTCCACTCACCCAGGAGTAGAGACAGAGAACAGTAGCTCATCCTGACAGATCCCTCTTCCAGCGCTGAATACATTGAATACCCTCACCCAGTCTAACCCATACGTACATCCCAAGAAAAATATCTCAATTTGCACACCATCCAAAACTCTGTTATCAGAAGGTTTGAGACTTATGCAAATTCTCTGGTTTAGGTTTGGATACAAACCATCTTAACAAAACAAAGTGAGGGAGACGATGGCTGAGGTCAGAAGCTATTCTCTCACTGATGGCAGGGAGGGGGGAGAAAGGGATGTCATCCATTTTGAGGCCTGCTCTGCGGTAAACGCTTAAGTAGCATAACACAGCCTCAGACAATCACAACAGGCAACTAAATGTGGCTTTGCAATTCAGAAGCCATATAAGGATTTTTTTGTAATCTCTGGAAATACCCAACCATCAAGCCTAGAGATATTATGCTTGTGGTGTGGCTTGACCATAGATCAGATCTTGTCGTTGTTAGCCTACTGTAATTAAAATGCATCTTAAAAAATGATGATCTCTCACAGTAGCCCACTTTGCCCTTATAGCCTACATTTACATTTTAGTCATTTAGCAGACGCTCTTATCCAGAGCGACTTACAGTTAGTGAATACATATTTTTTTTTATACTGGCCCCCCGTGGGAATCGAACCCACAACCCTGGCGTTGCAAACGCCATGCTCTATCAACTGAGCTACATCCCTGCCGGCCATTCCCTCCCCTACCCTGGACGACTTGTGCGCCGCCCATGAGTCTCCCGGTCGCGGCCGGCGGCGACAGAGCCTGGATTCGAACCAGGATCTCTAGTGGCACAGTTAGCACTGCGATGCAGTGCCTTAGACCACTGCGCCACTCATAGCCTACATGACAAAATAAAACTGGATATGAATGTTGGACAATCAACGAACAGGCCTATATGGTGAAGTGGGTGCTATAGGTTCCTCACACCACCAATATTCTCTCAGTCACACAGCGGTTATTACTGATGGGATGGAGGCAATGATGTGTATAAACCTTAGATGAATTCCGGGGGCTGATTTGAAGCCACTTTGCAGCCATTTTTGTGCTCCTCCACCACTGTAAAAAAGATTTTGGAAGATATACAGTAGAAATGCATTTATTGATGTATACATTCGTTTTTGCCAAGTATATTCTATTACAGACACCCTAATGCACATTTTAAATTACATTATGTGAACTGAACATACTGTATATAATTTTTACAAATAAAAAATATATTTTTTCCTTAAAGTAAAACATTTTGAGAGCACTAATGTTACTGTCTCCACTACAACAACAAAATACTTACATTTAATTACTGTACAATTCTATTAATTCCTATGGAGGACAGCTCCTTCTGTGGAGTAGGCCTACCAATATGGCAGCCAGTAGCTTCATAGCCTATAATTGGCCAATACATAGCATCAGCAATCCAGGGTTTATATACATCATTGGATGGAATCATGTGCCCTCTGCCTCCCACCAATTCATTTGTTTCATTCTGTGAGTTTGTTTTGTGATGTTTATCAATTCCCCTGCAAAATATATAGGCCTATCAGCCGTAATGCATTTACCGTTAATCCCTGTCATTTCGCAGTCATCTACAATGTTAGCTACAGAATTGTTAACGGGATATGTGGTGCTCCATACCCATGTATGCCCATGTATACCCATTGTAGATCTTTGTTTTGGTAGCACTGTGTGACGCGCTGTCATCTACTTCTACACTTGGCCACGGCCGCATCACATAGAAATGACTTGTTCCTGCAAAGATGTTTGGAAATGTAAGATGTCTGGCTGCTAAAATGTCAAGGGAACTTCTCACTTGGTGTAAAACATGGATTTCATATCTTTCTGAATCTTCTCTGGCTTTTGGAGAACCACCTGGACACAGACATTTATCAGATACACTTTTTACAGAATCGAGAAAGAAGAAATTATCGCCAAGAACAGATTAGTTGAATTTATGAATTGAATAAAGGACAGGGAAATTGCCTTTTACATTGCAGAACCAGTTTACTGGCTGTAATTGAGGGGATTCGATTAAGCTGCCACGGGTTGTGCCGGGCTATGGCCCGTGACATGAACAGGTAAAAGAGGTGAGGGAGGAGCGCCCTTTTCAAATCTAACAGTAATCTGGGCTGCCCGGTAATCTGCGCTGCCCATATTGTGGACAAGGCAGCATGGTGCATCGTTCTGAAACACACATATTTTCCATAAAGAATACTGTATGTTTTTCTAACTAGTTTAAGACCTACTTGGGAAGGCAGATAAAGAAGATATGCATTTTTATCAAGAGAGCAAACACTTTTAGATGTGAAAACACTGAATCCTATTCATTACTCCACGTGTTTAACCAACGCCACTTTTGTTTTGAGCACTTTTGGACTTGTTTTGAGGCATCCTGGTTCCAAAAGGAATGCAATCAGTTTACACCCGGTGCAAACTCCGCCCACCCGGGCCAGCTTAATTGAATCCCCTCATTAAAATTTAGTAGGCTAATGGTATGATCCTGGGCGGGGCCAAATTGTTCTGTACCCCTTTGAGGTCCTTTGAGGCCAATTTGTTCATGGGAGCTGGCACTTGCCTTACCTGTGTCTGTTCAGCTATGATAGGTTAAGCCTGATACACAGGCTTTTTCTTTTGGCTGTTGCCAGTGTATAGTCAATGTAGTAAATCTTCTAAGACAATTTGATTGACATTTTGTATTATATGGCACCTCCACCATTGGATCACTAAGACGTGTAGCTATAATCTCCTAAATCTACACTTTGAGCACTTCAACCTGCCTTGCCTCTTGCTGAGTCTCTGTCCGTATGACTGCTAAGGTCCCTATTCTACAGAATACTTTAAGCTTAATTCAAATTTGCAGCAAGATAAAAGAGGCACTGGTTCTCAAGCAAATTAGTAAGATTGTCTCACCCAATGTTCAAGAATTGGCCCAGCGTCGTCCAGGGTAGGGGAGGGAATGGCAGGCAGGGAGGTAGCTCACTTGATAGAGCATGGCGTTTGCAACGCCAGGGTTGTGGGTTCGTTTCCCATGGGGGGCCAGTATGAAAATAATAATGTATGCACTAACTGTAAGTCGCTCTGGATAAGAGCGTCAGCTAAAAATGACGTAAATGTAAAATGTAAAAAATGTAATCCTCCAGAAACGACAGAACAAATAATGAAACAAATATTGTGGTTAAATTCAAATATACTAATTGACAAAAAACCTTTATTTTTTGACAGAATGTTTAAAAAACGTATAATCTTCGTAAATGATATCATCGGTAGGACTGGTGGAGTTATGTCGCACATGCAGCTAACAAAAACATATGGAAATGTCTGCTCTACCCAAAATTACAACCAAATAATTGCAGCCTTACCGCAAAAGTGGAAGAGGAAAGTGGAAGGGGGAGAAAGTAAGGAACTTGTCTGTCGGCCTTGCACTAAATAACATAATTGGTTAAGGAAAACTGTGATGAATAAAAAAGTAGGGGATGGGGACTGAGGGAGTGGGGGGAATGGGTTGGGGAGGGGAAGCCTTTTTTGTTTATTTTCCATACATACAGAATATTACAAAACTGTTGATGATGTTCTCTGTCTTTGTATACATTTATCTTGTTCTTCTTCTTGTTCTTCTGTTGAGTGGCTGCCCACAGGTACAGGAAAGTATGAAATATGAAATGCAAATACTATAACTGAATGTATGAATATATCTGAATTAATATGATTTTGAATGTTATACCAGTACCTGTAACTCCCTTCTGAAAAAATTACAAACTCATTAAAAAGTTGGTCAAACAAAAAAAGGGATAAAACCATGCTGATGGAGAACGAAGACAGAAAGAAGAAATACAACCTAGAAAGAAGTAGAAGAGTGCGTCATTACTCACTGTTTTGCCTGTGCTGTCAATTTGTCTTGTAAAGCTGGGCATGCTCTGTTGCATCTGATGATCTCTATGTAAATACAGAGCCCTGACAAGACAAATGGAAAATAAAGAAACCAAGAACAAAAACACGTTTCTCAACTCCCCGTGTTCTTGTGAATAAGTTTTGAGAAGGTGAATCGCAGCTGTTTTTGTGCAAACCTGGTTTTATTTATAAACACATTCTCAACCATCTCTCAACCATTATCTACAGTACTCTCTCAACATGCTTTCAGGGGGTTAGGGTGGTTAATTTGAGTGATGAGTGAGGCCAAAGCAAATATACTATGTAAAGCCCACTTACAGTGGGGGAAAAAAGTATTTAGTCAGCCACCAATTGTGCAAGTTCTCCCACTTAAAAAGATGAGAGAGGCCTGTAATTTTCATCATAGGTACACGTCAACTATGACAGACAAAATGAGGAAAGAAAATCCAGAAAATCACATTGTAGGATTTTTAATGATTTTATTTGCAAATTATGGTGGAAAATAAGTATTTGGTCAATAACAAAAGTTTCTCAATACTTTGTTATATACCCTTTGTTGGCAATGACACAGGTCAAACGTTTTCTGTAAGTCTTCACAAGGTTTTCACACACTGTTGCTGGTATTTTGGCCCATTCCTCCATGCAGATCTCCTCTAGAGCAGTGATGTTTTGGGGCTGTCGCTGGGCAACACGGACTTTCAAAAAGTTCTATTTTGGTTTCATCTGACCATATGACATTCTCCCAATCCTCTTCTGGATCATCCAAATGCACTCTAGCAAACTTCAGACGGGCCTGGACATGTACTGGCTTAAGCAGGGGGACACGTCTGGCACTGCAGGATTTGAGTCCCTGGCGGCGTAGTGTGTTACTGATGGTAGGCTTTGTTACTTTGGTCCCAGCTCTCTGCAGGTCATTCACTAGGTCCCCCCGTGTGTTTCTGGGATTTTTGCTCACCGTTCTTGTGATCATTTTGACCCCACGGGGTGAGATCTTGCGTGGAGCCCCAGATCGAGGGAGATTATCAGTGGTCTTGTATGTCTTCCATTTCCTAATAATTGCTCCCACAGTTGATTTCTTCAAACCAAGCTGCTTACCTATTGCAGATTCAGTCTTCCCAGCCTGGTGCAGGTCTACAATTTTGTTTCTGGTGTCCTTTGACAGCTCTTGGAGTGTGACTGTTTGAGGTTGTGGACAGGTGTCTTTTATACTGATAACAAGTTCAAACAGGTGCCATTAATACAGGTAACGAGTGGAGGACAGAGGAGCCTCAAAGAAGAAGTTACAGGTCTGTGAGAGCCAGAAATCTTGCTTGTTTGTAGGTGACCAAATACTTATTTTCCACCATAATTTGCAAATAAATTCATTACAAATCCTACAATGTGATTTTCTGGATTTTTTTCCCTCATTTTGTCTGTCATAGTTGACGTGTACCTATGATGAAAATTACAGGCCTCTCTCATCTTTTTAAGTGGGAGAACTTGCACAATTGGTGGCTGACTAAATACTTTTTTTCTCCACTCTATGCGTGGTCCTCTGTAGCTCAATTGGTAGAGCATGGCGCTTGTAACGCCAGGGTAGTGGGTTCGATCCCCGGGACCACCCATATGTAAAAACGTATACGCGCATGACTGTAAGTCGCTTTGGATAAAAGCGTCTGCTAAATGGCATATTATTATTATATTATATTATTATTATGTCAATTCTCTGAATCTTCATTAGTAGACTATTCTATAATGTTTTTGTTTATTTGCTTCTTAAAATTTCTGTAAATACTATAGTATTCCCTTCCTTATTCTGAATTTCCAATAATTGCAATACAAATTGAGTTAGATGAGCATTTCCCAATCAAGGGGCCTCATATATCAAAAGTGCATGCACACAAAAATACTCTAAACCTAAGGTGCATTCAGTTACATTTACATTTTACATTTTAGTCATTTAGCAGACGCTCTTATCCAGAGCGACTTACAGGAGCAATTAGGGTTAAGTGCCTTGCTCAAGGGCACATTTACGTCATTTAGCAGACGCTCTTATCTAGAGTGACTCACAAATTGGTGCATTCACCCTATAGCCAGTGGGATAACCACTTTACCATTTTTTTTTTTGGGGGGGGGGGGGGGGGTAGAAGGATTACTTTATCCTATCCCAGGTATTCCTTAAAGAGGTGGGGTTTCAAATGTCTCCGGAAGGTGGTGAGTGACTCCGCTGTCGTGAGGGAGCTTGTTCCACCATTGGGGTGCCAGAGCAGCGAACAGTTTTGACTGGGCTGAGCGGGAACTATGCTTCCGCAGAGGAAGGGGAGCCAGCAGGCCAGAGGTGGATGAACGCAATGCCCTCGTTTGGGTGTAGGGACTGATCAGAGCCCGAAGGTACAGAGGTGCCGTTCCCCTCACTGCTCCATAGGCAAGCACCATGGTCTTGTAACGGATGCGAGCTTCAACTGGAAGCCAGTGGAGTGTGCGGAGGAGGGGGGTGACGTGAGAGAACTTGGGAAGGTTGAACACCAGACGGGCTGCGGCGTTCTGGATGAGTTGTAGGGGTTTACGGCACAGGCAGGGAGGCCAGCCAACAGCGAGTTGCAGTAATCCAGACGGGAGATGACAAGTGCCTGGATTAGGACCTGTGCCGCTTCCTGTGTAAGGCAGGGTCGTACTCTCCGAATGTTGTAGAGCATGAACCTGCAGGAGCGGGTCACCGCCTTGATGTTAGCGGAGAACAACAGGGTGTTGTCCAGGGTCACGCCAAGGCTCTTCGCACTCTGGGAGGAGGACACAACGGAGTTGTCAACCGTGATGGCGAGATCATGGAACGGGCAGTCCTTCCCCGGGAGGAAGAGCAGCTCCGTCTTGCCAGGGTTCAGCTTGAGGTGGTGATCCGTCATCCATACTGATATGTCTGCCAGACATGCAGAGATGCGATTCGCCACCTGGTTATCAGAAGGGGGAAAGGAGAAGATTAGTTGTGTATCGTCAGCGTAGCAATGATAGGAGAGGCCATGTGAGGATATGACAGAGCCAAGTGACTTGGTGTATAGGGAGAAAAGGAGAGGGCCTAGAACTGAGCCCTGGGGGACACCAGTGGTGAGAGCACGTGGTGCGGAGACAGCTTCTCGCCACGCCACTTGGTAGGAGCGACCGGTCAGGTAGGACGCAATCCAGGAGTGAGCCGCGCCGGAGATGCCCAGCTCGGAGAGGGTGGAGAGGAGGATCTGATGGTTCACAGTATCAAAGGCAGCAGACAGGTCTAGAAGGACAAGAGCAGAGGAGAGAGAGTTAGCTTTAGCAGTGCGGAGAGCCTCCGTGACACAGAGAAGAGCAGTCTCAGTTGAATGACCAGTCCTGAAACCTGACTGGTTTGGATCAAGAAGGTCATTCTGAGAGAGATAGCAAGAGAGTTGGCTAAAGACGGCACGCTCAATAGTTTTGGAAAGAAAAGAAAGAAGGGATACTGGTCTGTAGTTGTTGACATCAGTGGGATCGAGTGTTGGTTTTTTGAGAAGGGGAGCAACTCTCGCTCTCTTGAAGACGGAAGGGACATGGCCAGCGGTCAAGGATGAGTTGATCAGCGAGGTGAGGTAGGGGAGAAGGTCACCGGAGATGGTCTGGAGAAGAGAGGAGGGGATGGGGTCAAGCGGGCAGGTTGTTGGGCGGCCTGCAGTCACAAGTCGCAGGATTTTATCTGGAGAGAGAGGGGAGAAAGAAGTCAAAGCATAGGGTAGGGCAGTGTGAGTAGGACCAGCAGTGTCATTAGACTTAACAAACGAGGATCGGATGTCGTCAACCTTCTTTTCAAAGTGGTTGACGAAGTCATCCACAGAGAGAGAGGAGGGGGGGGGGGGGGGGGGGGGGGATTCAGGAGGGAGGAAAATGTGGCAAAGAGCTTCCTAGGGTTAGAGGCAGATGCTTGGAATTTAGAGTGGTAGAAAGTGGCCTTAGCAGCAGAAACAGATGAAGAAAATGTAGAGAGGAGGGAGTGAAAAGATGCCAGGTCGGCAGGGAGTTTAGTTTTCTTCCATTTCCGCTCCGCTGCCCGGAGCTCTGTTCTGTGAGCTCGCAATGAGTCATCGAGCCACGGAGCTGGAGGGGAGGACCGAGCCGGCCGGGAGGATAGGGGACACAGAGAGTCAAAGGATGCAGAAAGGGAGGAGAGGAGGGTTGAGGAGGCAGAATCAGGAGATTGGAGGGAGAAGGATTGAGCAGAGGGAAGAGATGATAGGATGGAAGAGGAGAGAGTAGTGGGAGAGAGAGAGCGAAGGTTGCGGCGGCGCATTACCATCTGTGTAGGGGCAGAGTGAGTAGTGTTGGAGGAGAGCGAGAGAGAAAAGGAAACAAAGTAGTGGTCGGAGACATGGAGGGGAGTTGCAGTGAGATTAGTAGAAGAGCAGCATCTAGTAAAGATGAGGTCAAGCGTATTGCCTGCCTTGTGAGTAAGGGGGGACGGTGAGAGGGTGAGGTCAAAAGAGGAGAGGAGTGGAAAGAAGGAGGCAGAGAGAAATGAGTCAAATGTGGACATAGGGAGGTTGAAATCCCCCAAAACTGTGAGGGGTGAGCCATCCTCAGGAAAGGAACTTATCAAGGCGTCAAGCTCATTGATGAACTCTCCAAGGGAACCTGGAGGGCGATAGATGACAAGGATATTAAGCTTAAATGGGCTAGTGACTGTGACAGCATGGAATTCAAATGAGGAGATAGACAGGTGGGTTAGGGGAAAAATTGAGAATGTCCACTTGGGAGAGATGAGGATTCCTGTGCCACCACCCCTCTGACCAGATGCTCTCGGGGTATGCGAGAACACATGGTCAGACGAGGAGAGAGCAGTAGGAGTAGCAGTGTTTTCAGTGGTAATCCATGTTTCCGTCAGCGCCAGGAAGTCGATGGACTGGAGGTTAGCATAGGCTGGGATGAAGTCAGCTTTGTTGGCAGCAGAACGGCAGTTCACTTGAACGTTTTCTACGTTGCGGAACGGTTTGTACTGAACGACACGTTTCCCCAAAGCATTCTTTCTGGTATGTTCTTGAACAGACTTTGAGGTAGTTTTGCTCCCATTTGGTGGGTGTGGCGAGGTGTGGCTTGAAACAATGAGTGACCTATTTAAAGGGCAGTGGCCATGCTGACAGCGTTCCCCAATCCACAACCCAACCCCTCCCCGTTTTTCAACTGGTTGTTCAGTACAGCACCGTTTCCGTTTAATTGAATGTTCCAGAACGTAAAAACGTACTGAACGCAGCCCTTGCTGCAAAGGTTGGTATTATCAATTATGAACTTGACAGGAAACTATGATTATCTCCATAGCCCACACACTCTCAGACCATGTGTATGCACAACTTCTAGTGGTTGATCAATTATATTGCAAGCAAATATTGTTATTTTGAGGGAAATTGACGTTTTTTGATGCACATGAATTATAATAATGGTTGTCTAATAAAAACATTATAATGTAGGCCTAATGATAAAACAGATACATTTGCCGTTGGTAAGGAGATCGCAAGGCAGCATGTAGCCTTATGTGCTTATTTTACTTGTATTATATAGGCCTAAATCATAATCATATTGCAGGATGTTTCTCCTTTTCTGACATGACTGACTTATTCCCACTACACAACAAATATTAGCCTACCATTTATCCATCACTCATTTAATAGCCAAGCTTCCTCAAAAGTAAAGACAGACAGGTAGCCTATTTAAAATATTTGACAGCATAGGCTACAGTTGGCCTATTGCAGTGCAGTTGGAGCACAACATCATAGCCTATTTAAATGCAGAGCCTATACCAAGGCAGCAGATAGACAGAACACAATCATCTATTGATAAACAAATTATTCAACCTGGACGTAACATAGTAAACAAAAATCAGGGACACTCAAATTAGTATGATATGTTACGTTTGGCATGGTATGTATTAATTTGTGGATGTCCATCATCCATTTCGTATGATACAGTATGTTACTAATTACAATTCGTATGATATGTTACGTATTACAATTTGTATGATATGTTGTGAATTGCAATTTGTTGTGGCTAACGATAGCTAGCTGGCTAGGTGGGTAATGCTAACATTAGCTAGGTGGCTAACGTTAGCTAGGCGGCTAACCTTAGCTAGGCTAGGGGATAGGGGTTTAGGTTAGGGTTAAGGTTAGGAGTTAGGTTAAAGGGTTAGGGTTAGGGTTAGGGGAAGGGTTAGCTAACATGCTAAGTAGTTGCAAAGTAGCTAAAAAGTAGTACGTAGTTGCAAAGTTGCTAATTAACTAAAATGCTAAACTTGTCCGTGATGAGATTCAAACACGCAACCTTTGGGTTTCTAGACAATCGCGTTATATGCCCACCCACCTTTAGTTTTTGCCTTAAGTAACCTTCTGTCTTATGTAACCACACCAAACATAACATAACATACTAATTTGAGTATCCCTGATTTTTTTATGTTACGTCTAGTCTATGAGACCAGGCTGAAATATTGAACATCAATTCATATTTTCCATACAAGTGTGCTGTAGCATTTACTTTTTAATTGTTCGACAATCAAACTTGCAAAATGCACTCCAGTGTTTGGCACTTGCTATTAGCGGCATTCATTTTTTGTTTGAAAAAGTCACTGCAAAAGATAAAAACATTCTGCCCACACCTTTATATAAATGTGATCTAATTTGTCATTGCATTATCTTTTAGAAACTTTCATGGCCCAGTTTCAACATCTCCAAATCATACAGCAAATGAGGGTGTTTTTGTACCATAAATGATGAATGGAGGGCGTTTTCCAGGCAGGTTTGTAACGCTCGTCAACAAGTGCACAAATATAGTGTGGCTATAATTTATCAATGAAAATGTGTATATATTGCGCGAGACCGTTTGATAAATAAAAATAATTTGTTGGTAAATAACTGAGCCTTGGTAAATATGCAGCAAGATAGAATCATAGCAGCCTACGGTAGATCTCTAAACAGCTGTCAACCTGATTTTTTGAATCATGACTCGCCACCAATGATTTAAAGTAACTGTCCAGTGAAAATCTCACTTTTAAAAGTACATTTCTGTTAACTTGTACACAAATAATGTTGACCCATTATACTCGTATTTGTGGTCAACGTATACATTTGAGAAAAAACACTTCAAAAACCATACCTCAAACTTGTATCTCAAACAGATGTTTAAAAAATGTTTGCTATTTCCTCACAGAGGATGATGTCATCTACCCGCATGAATATTTTTTATGACCGGTATATACACCATTCCGTTGTTGGGGTACCCCACACCATTCTAACACAGAAAAGCTGCTTTTTAACATACTTAATTATAATTTTTTGGAAGGAATTGTAATTAATTATAGGTCATATTTCATAGATATCTGGAAACACTGGACAGTTGCTATAATAATAGAAGATTCTTTGTTTTTTCGCGGCACGCGCCTATGGCACTAAGAACTAACTGCTGTTTGACTTTGTTTTCCGGCCGACCATTATTCTTGACGGAACGGTTGGCTGAACGCAGCAAGACAAATCATGTATGCTATTTGGGATCCTTGGGATGTCGCTACCGACGTAATGGAAAAGGTTTATGGTTAGGTTTAGGTTTAGGGTAGGGACGTCCCAAGGATTCCAGATAGCACTAACCCAAGACAAATATTTAACAAACGACTGCATGAGGAACGCTAGCTACATAGTAATATGAAATGTTATCCAATACTTACGTTTGATTACCTATAAAGCATAAAATACATTAACATCTTTTTGTTCTGCACATTTTGAAGAGGTAGGTTGGCTGGGTCAATATATTTCTGGAGTGTCTTTCTTAGCCTACTAGTAGCTAACGTTAGCCACAGACTACAATAGTAACTTAGCTCTATCAGAGAGTAAGAGGCAAAGCCTTTAATATCCTAAATCTATGGCTCTATAGCTAACTTTAGTACATAAATGACCACAAACAACTGCATTATGATGAGTCATTTCTGCATATGCTGAGACCAAAGTCAGTTAAGCATGTCCTATAGGTTGCAACCTAGCTATGAACTGAATGAAATGTCGTTATACTTCAACAGGTGATCACTTACAGGCGACTGTTTGACTAAGAACCGGGGCATACAGTCGACCATGACGTCACTGGTAAGTCTTGGGTGTATGGTTTGCTTGTGGGGTCAACATGATAAGGTGAATGCACCTATTTGTAAGTCGCTCTGGATAAGAGCGTCTGCTAAATGACGTAAATGTAATGATGGTATCAGTCTATCGCTCAACACATTTGCTTCATATGTTGCTTGCGTATCTCATTGCCAGGCTTGCTGGGCATAAATTTTGAGTTTTGCTGCTATAACAGCTTCCACTGTTCTGGGAAGGCTTTCCACTAGTTGTTGGAACATTGCTGCCGGGATTTGCTTCCATTCAGCCGCAAGAACATTAGTGAGGTCGGGCACTGATGTTGGGCGATTAGGCCTGGCTCGCAGTCTGTGTTCCAATTCATCCCAAAGGTGTTCGATGGGGTTGAGGTCAGGGCTTTATGCAGGCCAGTCAAATTCTTCCACACCGATCTCGACAAACAATTTATGTATGGACAGTGCTTTGTGCACAGGGCATTGTCATGCTGAAACAGGAAAGGGCCTTCCCCAAACTGTTGCCACAAACTTGGAAGCACAGAATCGTCCAGAATGTCAATGTCTGCTGTAAAAATGAAAAAAATGCTGTAGCGTTAAGATTTCCCTTACCGGAACTAAGGGGCCTAGCCCGAATCATGGAAAACAGCCCCTGACCATTATTCCTCCTCCACCAAACTTTACAGTTGGCACTATGCATTGGAGCAGGTAGTATTCTCCTGGCATCCTCCAAAGCCAGATTTGTCTGTTGGACTGCCAGATGGTGAAGCGTGATTCATCAGTCCAGAGAACACATTTCCACTGCTCCAGAGTCCAATGGCGGCAAGCTTTAGACCACTCCAGCCGATGCTTGGCATTGCGCATGGTGATCTTAGGCATGTGGCTGCTCGGCCATGGAAACCTGTTTTCATGAAGCTCCTGACGAACAGTTATTGTGCTGACATTGCTTCTAGAGGCAGTTTGGAACTCGGTAGTGAGTGTTGCAACCGAGGACAGATGATTTTTACGCGCTTCAGCAGTCAGCGGTCCCGTTCTGTGAGCTTGTGTGGCCTACCACTTCGCGGCTGAGCCGTTGTTGCTCCTAGACTTTTCCACTTCACATTAACAGCAGTTACAGTTGACCGGGGCAGCTCTTCCAGGGCAGAAATTTGACGAACTGACTAGTTGGAAAGGTGGCATCCTATGACGGTGCCACATTGAAAGTCACTGAGCTCTTCAGTAAGGGCATTCTACTGCCAATGTTTGTCTATTGAGATTGCATGGCTGTGTGCTCGATTTTATACACCTGTCAGCAACGGGTGTGGCTGACATAGCCGAATCCACTAATTTGAATGGGTATCCACATACTTTTGTATATATAGTGTAGTTAACTGTGTGTGTGTGTGTGTGTGTGTGTATTTATTTATTTTCTTTACAGGGGGGCAGCAGTTCCTCTTCTACAGAGTACATAGTCCGGGTCCCCAAGTAAGTACTATCCAAGGCTTACAGCCATTGGGTTGTCATTCAACATTTGACCACAGCAGGGCCAATGTGTACAACATTCCTGACACTCTAACCGTTAATCATCGCATGCAAAATGGTTTTGGAAACCTCATAAACTCTACTTTCATATCGCTCCAAAATAATGTTTCTAATACAAAAGACAAACTTACTGTGTGTAATTTTAACACGGATTCCCACAGAGGTGTTTTGCGTTGCACATTTACCTGAACTACCTGAACTATGACTCTTCCTGAGCTAATGGAAACACGGGGGCGAACACATTAAAAAAAACGTTGTCTCGAACCAGCGTTACACAAAAACCTCAATTTAAATCTGTGGTAAAACAGCTAACTTTCCGTAAGTGTATGTTTTGTATTTATAAAGTGTTCCAAGCAGGACATACAGTGAGGGGAAAAAAGTATTTGATCCCCTGCTGATTTTGTATGTTTGCCCACTGACAAAGAAATGATCAGTCTATAAGTTTAATGGTAGGTTTATTTGAACAGTGAGAGACAGAATAACAACAAAAAAATCCAGAAAAACGCATGTAAAAAATGTTATAAATTGATTTACAATTTAATGAGGGAAATAAGTATTTGACCCCCTCTCAATCAGAAAGATTTCTGCCTCCCAGGTGTCTTTTATACAGGTAACGAGCTGAGATTAGGAGCACACTCTTAAAGGGAGTGCTCCTAATCTCAGCTTGTTACATGTATAAAAGACACCTGTCCACAGAAGCAATCAATCAATCAGATTCCAAACTCTCCACCATGGCCAAGACCAAAGAGCTCTCCAGGGATGTCAGGGACAAGATTGTAGACCTACACAAGGCTGGAATGGGCTACAAGACCATCGCCAATCAGCTTGGTGAGAAGGTGACAACAGTTGGTGCGATTATTCGCAAATGGAAGAAACACAAAAGAACTGTCAATCTCCCTCGGCCTGGGGCTCCATGCAATATCTCACCTCGTGGAGTTGCAATGATCATGAGAACGGTGAGGAATCAGCCCAGAACTACACGGGAGGATCTTGTCAATGATCTCAAGGCAGCTGGGACCATAGTCACCAAGAAAACAATTGGTAACACACTACACCGTGAAGGACTGAAATCCTGCAGCGCCTGCAAGGTCCCCCTGCTCAAGAAAACACATATACAGGCCCGTCTGAAGTTTGCCAATGAACATCTGAATGATTCAGAGGAGAACTGGGTGAAAGTGTTGTGGTCAGATGAGACCAAAATGGAGCTCTTTGGCATCAACTCAACTCGGCGTGTTTGGAGGAGGAGGAATGCTGCCTATGACCCCAAGAACACCATCCCCACCGTCAAACATGGAGGTGGAAACATTATGCTTTGGGGGTGTTTTTCTGCTAAGGGGACAGGACAACTTCACCGCATCAAAGGGACGATGGACGGGGTCATGTACCGTCAAATCTTGGGTGAGAACCTCCTTCCCTCAGCCAGGGCATTGAAAATGGGTCGTGGATGGGTATTCCAGCATGACAATGACCCAAAACACACGGCCAAGGTAACAAAGGAGTGGCTCAAGAAGAAGCACATTAATGTCCTGGAGTGGCCTAGCCAGTCTCCAGACCTTAATCCCATAGAAAATCTGTGGAGGGAGCTGAAGGTTCGAGTTGCCAAAAGTCAGGCTCGAAACCTTAATGACTTGGAGAAGATCTGCAAAGAGGAGTGGGACAAAATCCTTCCTGAGATGTGTGCAAACCTGGTGGCCAACTACAAGAAACGTCTGACCTCTGTGATAGCCAACAAGGGTTTTGCCCTTGTACTAAGTCATGTTTTGCAGAGGGGTCAAATACTTATTTCCCTTATTAAAATGCAAATCAATTTATAACATTTTTGACATGTGTTTTTCTGGATTTTTTTGTTGTTATTCTGTCTCTCACTGTTCAAATAAACCTACCATTAAAATTATAGATTGATCATTTCTTTGTCAGTGGGCAAACGTACAAAATCAGCAGGGGATCAAATACATTTTTCCCTCACTGTACAATTCACCTTTTGGTCCACCAAAATCTACCATCCACTCAGATTTTCTACCAGACAAAATGTTTTTTCCCCCCACAAAAATTACACACAAAAAACAGATGAGCAGGCTTTGTAATGTTTCTAAAACAATAAATGTATTACTAGTAGTAATGTGTTATGTTGTTTAATTTCATTTTTTGTGACCTGTTGCAGTGCTAGGTGGAATAGGCTATATAGGATTCGTAGTTCTTTGACTTTGTGCGATTAATTTACCAGCTATGAAATAAAACAGCAGAAATACTTTGAAAACAGCTACTGCATTATTTATTTTACTGTAAATGTGATCATACTTTACTATTTTGATTCACAAATGCGAGTGAAATTTTCGCACTGTGGAGCCCTAACCACCCGCCAACGTGGCTGGTGAAATAGACATCCAATGCCAAAAACTACCTGCATTTGGCAGGTGTCGGGTGTTAATTTTAGGCCCTGGTTCCAAGGTTTCCAAAACCGTACTGCTATCAATGATCAATTGTTTTTAGATTGAGCGTTTTACACGTGACCAAATCACCTCCGCTAATCAAAAGGGACGTGGATTGAATCCAATGTAGCATTGGATTCAAAAGGGCAACATCCTCCTGAGATGTAAACTATGTTCAAACATCCACGGGTATGGCCCTGTGTGTAGAACCAACACGCCAGCCAGGCTTGTTATATTGACATGTCAATATTTAGTATAGAGAAATCAAATGGTAGGTATAAGCTACAGTGCATTCGGAAAGTATTCAGACCCCTTTACTTTTTCAACATTTTGTTACATTACAGCCTTATTCTAAAATGTATAAAAAAATTAATAATCTTCAATCTACCCACATACTCCATAATGACAAAGCAAAAACACGTTTTTATACATTTTTGCACATTTATAAAAAACAAAAAACAGATCCCTTTATATAAGTATTCAGACCCTTTGCTATGAGACTCGGAATTGAGCTCCGGTGCATCCTGTTTCCATTGATCATCCTTGATGTTTTTACAACTTGATTGGAGTCCACCTGTGGTAAATTTAATTGATTGGACATGATTTGGAAAGGCACGCACCTGTCTATATAAGGTCCCACAGTTGACAGTGCATGTCAGAGCAAAAACCAAGCCATGAGGTCGAAGGAATTGTCCGTAGAGCTCCGAGACAGGATTGTGTCGAGGCACAGATCTGGGGAAGGGTACCAAAAAATATCTGCAGCATTGAAGGTCCCCAAGAACACAGTGGCCTCCATCATTCTTAAATGGAAGAAGTTTGGAACCACCAAGACTCTTCCTAGAGCCGGCCAAACTGAGCTATCGGGGGAGAAGGGCCTTGGTCAGGGAGGTGACCAAGAACCTGATGGTCACTCTGACAGAGCTCTAGAGTTCCTCTGTGGAGATGGGAGAACCTTCCAGAAGGACAACCATCTCTGCAGGACTCCACCAACCAGGCCTTTTATGGTAGAGTAGCCAGACGGAAGCCACTCCTCAGTAAAAGGCACCTGACAGCCCGTTTGGAGTTTACCAAAAGGCACCTAAAGGACTCTCAGACCATGAGAAACAATATTCTCTGGTCTGATGAAACCAAGGTTGAACTTTTTGGCCTGAATGCTATGCGTCACGTCTGGAGGACACCTGGCACCATCCCTATGATGAAACGTGGTGGCAGCATCATGCTGTGGGAATGTTTTTCAGCGGCAGGGACTGGGAGACTAATCGGGATCGAGGGAAAGATGAACAGAGCAAAGTACAGAGAGATCCTTGATAAAAACCTGCTCCAGAGTACTCAGGACCTCAGACTGGGGGCGAAGGTTCACCTTCCAACAGGACAACGACCCTAAGCACACAGCCAAGCCAACATAGGAGTAGCTTCGGGACAAGTCTCTGAATGTCCTTGAGTGGCCCAGCCAGGACTTGAACCCGATCGAACATCTCTGGAGAGACCAGAAAATAGCTTTGCAGCGACGCTCCCCATCTAACCTGACAGAGCTTGAGAGGCTCTGCAGAGAAGAATTGGAGCGTCACACCCAAGAAGACACAAGGCTGTAATTGCTCCCAAAGGTGCTTCAACAAAGTACTGAGTAAAGGGTCTTTATAGTTATGTAAATGTGATATTTCAGTTTGTTATTTTTAATACATTTGCTAACATTTCTAAAAACCAGTTTTTGCTTTGTCATTATTGGGGTATGGTGTGTGGATTGAGGAAAAAATAAAATAAATGTAATCCAGAATAAGGCTGTAACGTAACAAAATGTGGAAAAAGTCAAGGGGTCTGAATACTTTCCGAATGCACTGTACATGATGTGGTATCTACATGAATCATGACAAAGCTTACACCACTAACCCTTGTGTGCGTGTGTAGGAACACCAGTAAGAAGTACAGCATCATGGCCTTTAACTCTGGGGACAAAGTCAACTGCTCCTCCTGGACCCAGGTATGTAGGCCAACTCTCTGGGAAACTCGCCTCTCATTACAACTCTCCTCAGTAGGCTTCTAGAACACTCACTGATTCGCTATCCCTCTCTGTTTCTCTCCCTCCCTGTCTCTCTCTCTCTCCCGGCCTCTCTCTCTCTCTCCCGGCCTCGCTCTCCCTCCCTGTCTCTCTCTCCCTCTGTCTCTCTCTCCCTCTGTCTCTCTCTCCCTGTCTCTCTCTCCCTGTCTCTCTCTCCCTGTCTCTCTCTCCCTGTCTCTCTCTCTCTCCCTGTCTCTCTCTCTCTCCCTGTCTCTCCCTGTCTCTCTCTCTCCCTGTCTCTCTATCTCCCTGCCTCTCTCTCCCTCCCGGTCTCTCTCTCTCTCTCTCTCTCTCTGTCTCTCTTCCCTTCCTGTCTCTCTCTCGCTCTCCCTCCCTCCCCCCAGGCTCGTATGGAGCGGGACATGAGTAACAGGAGGATGTATGGTGTGGAGGAGACGGAGGAGGGGGCGGCAGGCAGTGAGTTTGGGAAGAAGCAGAGGGAGGAGGCGCGCAGGAAGAAGTTTGGCATCGTCACCAGGGAGTTCAAGGTGGAGGACCAACCCTGGATCCTCAAGGTCAACGGCAAGGCAGGGAAGAGGTGAGGCAGACACCCAACCATACACACACACACAAACAGCAAAGCAGGGAGGCTACACACAGGCTTTGAGCTTACTTTTACTTAGCTCTGGTTCTCTCACAAATACTTACCAAGACATCCTCTGTCTTTCTGTCTATCCGAGGGCCAGGAGGATCTCCCATATTGCCTGCACTATCCTTTTATATCAACATGAAGCCCCCTTTCTCTCTCTCTCTGTTTCTCTCTCTATTTGTCTCAGGTTCAAGGGTACGAAGAAGGGGGGCGTGACGGAGAACGCGTCCTACTACATCTTTACCCAGTGTCCCGACGGGGCCTTCGAGGCCTTCCCCGTCAATGGCTGGTACAACTTCGTCCCCCAGGCCAAACACCGCACGCTGACCGCCGAGGAGGCCGAGGAGGAGTGGGGCAGGTGAGGGGAGGGGAGACAGGTGAGGGGTGGGGGAGACAGGAGAAGGGAAGATACTGAGGGGAAGAATAAAGATTGGGGGTGCAACTTCACCCCTCAGGTAAAAACACTAGGCGGTAGGGGCAGGGGGACTGGGGAACATAGTGGGGTATTTAGTTTAGTTGATTAATTCTACAATAAAAAAAAACAAGAACACATAACACTTGAAAAAGCCATACATGCACCAGAGTAAAATCATCGAGGATAACACACAATAAAGTCTGGGACTTATTTCCATTGTGTTCCTCTTGAAACAAGATGGCTAGGCAAGATCGACCACGGTTGAACACAGTATGACAGCGAGATAATAAAACAATAAACAAAGAACAAGAACATGTGATGAAAATGTGATGGTGCCACTTCACCCCTCAGGTAAAAACACTAGGGGGTAGGGGCAGGGGGACTGGGGAATGTAGTGAGGTAGGAGAGTACAGAGAAAATGTGATGGTGACACTCTCAAACACACAATCTCCCCCCCCCCCCCCCCCCCCCCTCAGGAGGAACAAGGTGGTGAACCACTTCAGCATCATGCTCCAGAGGCGCCTGCGGGAGCAGGAGAGAGGGCCGGACGATGATGACGAGGAGGGCGAGAAGGGAGGGAAGAAGAAAAAGAAGAAGGGAGGAAGAGGAGGGGACCTGCGCATCCATGACCTGGAGGACGACCTGGAGTTGAGCAGTGATGAGAGCGACAGCAGCGGAGGAGAAGGTAATGAGTGAGGGACGAAGGAGAGGAGAGAGGAGACCTAAGCTGGTAGAGCACGGCGCTTGTAACGCCAAGGTAGTGGGTTCGATCCCCGGGACCACCCATACACAAAAATGTATGCACGCATGACTGTAAGTCGCTTTGGATAAAAGCGTCTGCTAAATGGCATATTATTATTTATTATTAAGTGACAAGAGCAACAGTGGTGTGTTAGAAGGTTTGGGCTTTTCTTCAATTCATCTTCCCTCGATTCTTTGCATCCTCGTCTCCTTCTCAAAACTCATTGGAGACTAAGTTCTTTGGGGAGGAACTTGGACCTTCTCCAATACAGTTGAGGAGGACGCAAGGAGATTGGACGTGAGGAGTCACAGAAAGATAAATTGAGATGGAGCCAAGGATGGAGTAGAGGAAAGAGACAGCAGCTTCTGTGGAGATGAGGAGAGAAGGATGGAGGGAGGATAGAAGGATGGAGGGAGGATAGAAGGATGGAGGGAGGAGAGAAGGATGGAGGGAGGAGAGAAGGATGGAGGGAGGAGAGAAGGATGGATGCAACTGATATCGACAAGGATTATCCATGTCGGTGCTCATCACTAGTATACAATGTGTATGAACCACATGCCTGTTAGCCGAAGACTCATCTCAATGTCTAACAAATAATGGACAGTACATTTTAGATATTCAACTGTTAAATTGTTAGAAGGTGCATCTCTCTTTCCGTTTCCTTTCTTTTCTCACCCCCTCTTCTTCCTTTCTTTTCTCACCTCCCCTTCTTCTTTTCCTCTCAGATGGAGACAGCAAGCCCAAGAAGAAAGAGGGGGATGCGAAGGGGAAGAAGAAGAAGAAGAAGAAGAAGAGGGGTAGTGACAGCGAGGCTAATGAGGACAGTGACGATGGAGACTTTGAGGGCCTGGAGGTCGACTACATGTCAGATGAGAGCAGGTGAGACACACACACACACACAGATACACAAACATACACCAGAGCTTCTATTGCAGCTGTAGGGTCACACACACCACAGCTGACACTTGTAGAGCCATACACAAAAACACTTCCTGCAACCTCTAATTTATTTGTTTCTCTCCTTCATCCCTTCCTCGCTCTCTTGCTCCTTACTCCCTTGTTCCTGCAGTTCAGAGGAAGAGGCCGGCGAAGAGAAGGCCAAGTCCAATAAAGAGGCCGTTCCCAAAGGTCAGAGGGCACCCCCATGGCAACAATACAACGTGTGCATGTGTGTGAATTCTAAGAACTCTAACTCTGTTCACAGGAATCGACGAGGCATCGGAGAGTGAGGAAGAGAGCGAGGAGGAGAAACAGAACGAGGAAGAGGGGAAAGAGGAGGAGGAGGAAGAGGAAGGGAAGAAGACCCCGGTCCAGACAAAGAAGAAGCGAGGTAGCAGTTCATTCTTCTTCTTTAGAATCTTTATTGAATCTTTACTGATCACGTTTCACAGGGAAGTGGCAAGACTTGAACCCATGGAAATATACTGTGTGTTTTTGTTGAAGGCTATTTTGTGATAACAATGTTGTGTGTGTGTTTCAGACAGCAGCGGTGAGTCGGACACTTCAGAGGACAGCGACATCGATGGAGAGGCAGCCTCAGCTCTCTTCATGGTGGTGAGTGTGTTTGTGTGTGTGTGTGTGTGTGTGTGTGTATGAGAGAAAGTAAGTGTGTGTTACAGTTTGTGTGTGGTCCCTTTTGTAGTGCCACTGTTCAATGTCGACCCCACTCTCTCTCTCTTTCTCGCAGAGATGGAGTCTTGATCTCGTGTTCTTGATCTGGGTCATGGTGCCCAAGATCTTGGTCTGGGTCTTTTCTAAAACCCTGGGTATGGTAGTTGATTAACCTGATGCCATATTTTGTCGTTTTTATGTGACACAAAAGGGGTGACACAACACACAATTTCCAGGGTATCTTGCTTCTCTAGTGTGGCAGCAGTGTGGGCACAAAAATATGCCTTTTTAACACTTTGATGTGGTTGGTGTTGGTCTGGCTCTCGATCTTGGATTTCCACATTTCAACTGGTCTTGGTGTGGCAATGGTCTCTAAACACTGGGTCTTTCTTGGTCTGGATCTTGAGTGGACTTTGCTCTTGACTTCCGCTCTTGACATTTCTGTTTTCCCGCCATTCCCAATTTCCTCGCTCTCTTGCTCCCCCCCTCTCAGAAGAAGCGTACTCCTCCTAAGCGTGGTGGTGGGCGTGGCTCTGGAGGCAGCTCCAGGACTGGCAGTCGCCCCGGAACACCGTCCATAGACTCTGCCTCCACCTCCAACACACTCCGAGCCGCTGCTAGCAAACTGGAGCAAGGTACACACGCACACACGCACTCACACACATTTTCACAGATCGGAAATAGATATTTATATTTGTAATATTTGCATGCACATTAACATATTCACAGGATATGAAAGTCTTATTTTGTTTGTCTTACCTTAAGGCTATGTGTGACCTCAGCACTGTATGCTAACTCTTCTTGATTGAACAATAAAGTGTTGTTAAAACTGTCTCTAACATCCTGCGCTCTGCCTCCCCCTCCCCCCTCCCTCCCTCCTCACAGGTAAGAGACAGGTGGTGGGTGGTAGCTCTGAGTCTCCAGCTGCCAAGAGGCTGAAGATGGAGTCCAGCAGCACGGCTATCACCACCCAGAGTCCTGCCCCCTCAGGGAAGAGCACTCCACAGCCCCCCTCAGGCAAATCAACTCCCAGCTCCAGGTATATTCCTCTTCAATCTCTCCTGTTGGTTCTCTTTTCTCACCCTTACCCTCTCTCTAGCTCTCACACACACACTCGTTCTCTCTCTTTCTCTTCTTCCTCTTTTCTCTGTCCCCTACTCTCCTCTCCTCTCCCACACATACTCTTTCTTTCTTCCTCTTCTATTCTCTCCCCTCCTCTCTTATCTTCTCATGTTCCCACTCTCTATCACCCTCTCTTTCTCTCCCCTACTCTTCTTGCCTCATTCCCTTCCCCCTCCCACCACCTACCCTCCCCCTGCTTTGTTCTCCCCCTCTCCATCCTCCCTCCCTCTCAACAGTGACGTTCAGCTGACAGAGGAGGCGGTGCGCCGCTACCTGATTCGGAAGCCCATGACCACCAAGGACCTGCTGAAGAAGTTCCAGACCAAGAGGACGGGCCTGAGCAGCGAGCAGACGGTCAACGTCCTGGCCCAGATCCTCAAACGCCTCAACCCTGAGAGGAAGAACGTCAACGACAAGATGCACTTCTATCTCACCGAGTGAACCGGACTCGTGTTTCATTAGGGCATGCGTTTTAAAATGGAAAACGAAGTCCAAGTCCCTGTTTCAATCCCTTTGGTGCCTAATGAATATGACCCAGGGAGGAAGGAGGAGATGAATAGAATAGGGTCCTTGGAAGAGGAAGGGTAGACGAGGAAGAGAAAGTGGTAAAGTAAGGTAAAAAGTAAAGTGTTATGCAACTGTGATTTGAGATGCGGTGTAAACTAGCTTCAATATCTGTCTCTAGAAATGGTTTGAAGTCAAGTGTTCCTGTGGCATTCCTTTCAGGTCAAACCACTTACTCTTACAAGACATAGGTTTGTCCATGAATTAGGCAATGTGAAAGTATCAATGAAAACATTCCGTGTAGATCTTGCCTGCCGATTCATCTCCCACCACAAACCACTGGATTCAACAAAACAAGTGTGGGTTATTTTGTACGAATTGGCGTATCTCCCCAGGCCTCTATTTCTTGTTTTAGAATTTAGTATTTTTTTGTTTGTTTATTTTCATTTCTAATAAAAACCCTGCTGTTGCCATGGCTGGTCTCCTTGTCATGTTTCTGGTTGGTTTGCATAATTAGAAGCAGAACACTGGACGAGGATGTCATACATCTTATGGCTCTTCAATATAGAAGCTCTAATATTCTTTGAGGTTCTGCCGGAAGTCTACTGTGCTATCCAGTGGATTCATTGGAAATCTACTTTGCAGCAACTGTTGGCACCGATGTGTACGTACTTGGATAAGAGTAGTGTGTACTTACTTGGATAAGAGTAGTGTGTACTTACTTGGATAAGAGTAGTGTGTACTTACTTGGATAAGAGTAGTGTGTACTTACTTCAGTGACAGTCTACTGTTGGACTGTAGCTCTTCATGCCATAGAGAAGTGGTTGTGTAGTGAGAAACCATGTTAAACAGAAGTCATGAGTCATTCTTTTTATTCATCGTTATTCAGCATGACATGACAGGTGTAGGCTTATTAATGGTATACCTGCTTCTTCCTATGCTGAGGAAAATTGCTTAAGATGTGCCAAGTAGAGTCAAATCTACTAATGGCACATCTGACCGTCTATTAATGGCATGATTACTGGCAGATCCCAACTGATCTTGGTTTCCTCAGTGTTATCGTCAAACCCTGTTGACATTAGAAACTGTCGTGACTCCTAAAAACCTGCTTCTTCCGCTCATGTTTCTACGATTGAGGGATTGTATTTTTTACAATGACATGGAGCGACAGCGATGTCATAAATCTCAAAATTCTTCAGGAAGTTGACTTTATATTACAGTGTCTGATGGCTCTACATAGGTAGGCCTATTCTTCTAGTTTATGTTCATCTCAGATAAATCACATGGTGTGTCTATCTTCTTTTAATACAAACCAGTATTATTATCTGCAGTGTCTGGACCAAGGCAAGTGAATGATGAGAAACAGTTGGCTCCAATGATTAGATCCAGGCTACTTTACTGTAGGCTTATACTTGTTGTTTTGTAGTGAGAAATACAGTATCACTCTCCTCAATGACTCTGACACCTCATTCTTACATCAAGAAAAAGCCCTTTAATATTTTTGTCAATATTCAATCACAAATAGATCATACACTTCAACTATATATTTTAGATATTGAAATAAAAATGTGATATATTTGAGTGTAAACACATTACCCTGCAGTATTGCTCATAGTAACTGGTAGTCATAGGTGATCAGGTGACTGGACCGTTTCAGCCACCGTCAGGGAAGGACATAATCAGGGGTTGACCTTAAGGGTTGCCCTATTGCCTGGAGCAAGTGAACTGAGCAGTCGGGCAAGTTGAACCTGCTCTGAGGTTTTCCCATGTGATTTTTATTTTTACTGAAAACAAAACTGCATAAAATTCCAGTAGACCTAGCCTAAAATTGATCATTCTGGTTCATCCCCATTGTTTAAGTGAAAGACGGACAATTTATGGCATTTATGGCCACCGGACAAGTTGAACCTGCTCTGTGGTTGCCCCATTAGGCAGGTGATTTTTTAAAGCTGAATTTCAGTAGCCTAACATAGGGGCTACACTGGGGCTTTTTTGACCTGCTACAGTGCTGGGGAGAACAACAAGTTGGGGTATACCTGCCTCCACTTTCACAGAGATTGTGAGTGCTGTGTGCCTTTCCTTCATGACCACTGATCTGACAGAAATTAACCGGCCATATGGTGAAACCTATCCAGAACTTTCACTTATCAGTTGACATGAAGGAAAGGACACAAGAGAAGGAAGGCACAGTAGTAGTATTGGGACGTAGCCCTAGTCTTTTTCATTAAACAATCTTCATGTCTCTATCTTCATTGGTCTTCATGTTCGGGCTATGTCGTAGTTGTTCACGAACCAATCACAGGTCTTCTTGATACCTGTAGGGGAGGAGAGACACAGTCAGTCATTTATGGATACTGTGCATTTTGGAAGAGTGGTTTAATTACCATGAACGTTCCTTTCATCATAATCATAAAACTACTGATAACCGGATAGGTATCAAATATCATGTGGTAATGTGTCAGTGTTATTTACAAGGCAACTAATTCCCACTACAATATTGAGTTGTTTTCTGGACAGAAAATGCATCCCTCAGTGTTTTGATCTCTGACCTTCAGAGAGCGGCGTGAAGGTGAAGTCAGGGAGGTAGCGTCGCAGCTTGGCATTGCTGGCCGTCTTCTTCATCTGACCGTCTGACTTGCTGGTGTCGAACTGATGTCATAGGTCAAGGGTCACAATAGGCAAAGGACAGGGAGATTACATAGTTACAGTACAACGGATATGGGGGGTAGCCAGCCCGAGTGGGCTTTTAACCTACTACAACTGTAAGTCTGTCAGTCCAACAGGTGTAATGAACCTCTAGATGTGGTTGCTGGTGTTGTACTAAGGATTCTACTAGATTGGCTCTAGACACTGATCTAAGGTCAAATTTGAATAATGGTTAGGATTTGGGGAGGATATGCTGATCCTAGATCTGTGCCTAGGGGCAACTCCTATCAGGAGTATACAGCCTGTGGAAGGATACAATTATTTGACCTTTGAAGTCCAGGGCGTCTGCGATCATGTCTACGGCGTCCTTGATGGAGAGCTCCTCCTCCTCCCCCACTATGAGAGACAAGTGTCAAAGGAGATTGGTCCAGTTGCATACTGTACACACACACATTGACTGATCACCCACCCACCCACACACACCATGTTGGACTCACCAGAGAGAATGATGGGGTCAATCTCATCATACTCCCGCAGCACCCAGAGGAACAGACGCGCTACATCCTGAGAGAACACACACACACACACAGATGTAATGCATACACACACATATCTGACATGCACTGACACACACACACACACACAGAGTAATTCACTAAACCTACCAGAGAGTAGATGAATTGTCTCCTGGGTGTTCCGGAGCCCCACACCTGTAGAGGGGTTCCCTCCTCTGTCAGAAGGAGAGTAGAAAGGAGTAAGTGTTTGTATCTGTGTGTGTGTGTGTGTGTGTGTGTGTGTGTTTGCGTGAGTGCGTACAAGTAGTGTGTGTGTTACTTACTTTTAGCAGCATGTGTCTTGTGCATGAGTGCCGACAGCACGTGACCATTTTCAAAGTTGAAGTTGTCATAGGGACCATACACGTTAGTCGGGATTACGGCGGTGTAGCGACGCCCATGCTGTGCAAAGTATCCCCTGTTGTCAATCAAGCCCACACACACATACAAACACAAACACACACACACACAATCATGTTGTGGTTTGAACATTTAAAGACCCACTCCAGCTATTTTTTTACTTTCCCGTTAAAAAACAATATTCCACGTATACATACAGTAAAAGGTACACACCCTTAAGGGTAAAAACATATATTTTTTGCAAAATGGTGTTTTTTTCAACACAATGGCAGGAGTTGGCAATTCAAGGGGTTGGGATGATGGAAAACGGCTGTGTTTATTTTCCCTTTTGTACTATTTGCACATCATTACAACACTGTATATAGACATAATATGACACTTGTAATGTCTTTATTCTTTTGGAACTTTTGTGAGTGTAATGTTTACTGTTAACTTTGTATTGTTTATTTCACTTTTGTTTATTATCTATTTCACTTGCTTTGGCAATGTAAACACATGTTTCCCATGCCAATAAAGCCCCTTAAATTGAAATTGGATGCACACTGATGTCATCGGCCTTCCCCCTTGCTTCCCAGAACAATAGAAGAGCAATTCCCACCTAAGAAACATATGGTTCTCAGAACTTTATGTGCTAGCTGGGTATCCTGCACGATTCCCAGAACATTGTCGGAAGGTTATAATGAAAATAAACATTGGACAACCACGCTCTCACCAAGCTCTAAGAAACATATGGTTCTCAGAACATTATGTGCTAGCTGGGTTGTGTCATGTAATGAGGGACCTGTACCAGCTACTGAAATGCACCTTTTGTTAAGTAAATCAGGTGATAAATGAGGTCCTAGGGAGGCTGGAGTGGGTCTTTAAACTGTGTGCTAATGTACCTGCACAGGTAACCAATTAGTCACCAGCTCACCTGTTCTGAATATCAATCATTCTTTTGGCATGTGAGTAGCCAAAGTTCGAGTCGTGTGGAGGCCCATTGTGGATCTGTGTGAAGGGGAGGAAAGCATGAGTGATCATACACCAGCTTTTCTTAAAAATCACATTTTGAAGGGCCAGAGGTTCCCAAACATACAGTAGTTATACTGTCACTGGGCACATAGGCTTCCTATACTGTTGATCTCCTTCTTTTGACTAGCGCCATTAGGGCTCTGGTCAAAAGTAATGCACATAGTATTTTAGTATTAAACTCAACATGCACTCATTGATAGGGTCTTATTGGTTGTTCAACTCACCATGCTCTCATCGATAGGGTAGGTGGTCTTGTCAGGAAAGATGCAGCTGGACAGGCAGGACACCACCTTGATGACGCCCATTTCGTGAGACGTCTGCAGCACGTTGTCATTGATGCGAAGGTTGGCCCTCTGTGAAGGCAAAACACTGTGGTCTCAATTCAATCAAACCCGTATTACGGCTTTACACAATAACTTGTTTTCCCACAAATGAATTCAAAGAATGCATTTGGATACTGTGATAACAAGCTCCCCTGTAACTCTCCTCACAGATGGATTAATACCCTTTCGGAATTAGATTAAGAAGTGTGGCAACAAAGTCACTGTGTAAACTTCGCTTTGACAAGTTCAACTAAATGTCAGCCTAGATTGTTGCCCAGCTAGGCAAACATGGACATTTATATTTAGGTCATTCAGCAGAATATATTTTCCAGAGCTACTTACAGTCAGTGCACTCAACCGGTAGCTAGATAAAACAAACCATTTCACGGCAATGCTGTGACAACAAACGTACTGAACAACACAAAACAAACACACTGTATATGACATAACTACACAGAACAAATACAGTACACACAAATATTTAGTCATATAGTATGTTTCGATGTATCGGTTTTGTGTCATTCAATATTATACTAGGCTATGGGACCAAAAGTCACTGATCTGAACAAAATACTGGACAGAATTGAACACAGAAACGGACCGACCTTTGGACAGTTCAGGCAAAATGCCAGATGGGCTGGTTCCATCTTCAGCCCATCGGCTTGTCTAAATTGGGGGTTTTGTATAGAATGATCATTATTTGGTTAACAATTGGGGCCTCTAGGTAAAAAAATGGGCCAGTGTGGGAGCTTTGAGGGAAAAAATGGTCCGGTGAGTTAGAAATGCAGGTAGAGTCCGATCCTTGACTTCGGCGATGTCATTTACAAAATAGCCTCCAACACTCTACTCAGCAAATTGGATGTAGTCTATCACAGTGCCATCCGTTTTGTCTCCAAAGCCCCATACACTACCCACCACTGTGACCTGTACGCTCTTGTTGGCTGGTCCTCACTACATGTTCGTCGTCAAACCCACTGGCTCCAGGCCATCTATAAATCACTGCTAGGCAAATCCCCGCCTTATCTTAGCTCATTGGTCACCATAGCAGCACCCACCCGTAGTCTGCGCTCCAGCAGGTATATCTCACTGGTCATTCCCAAAGCCAACACCTCCTTTGGCCGCCATTCCTTCCAGTTCTCTGCTGCCAATGACTGGAACGAATTGCAAAAATCTCTGAAGCTGGAGACTCTTATCTCCCTCACTAACTTTAAGCATCAGTTGTCAGAGCACCTTACCGATCACTGCACCTGTACACAGCCCATCTGAAATTAGCCCACCCAACTACCTCATCCCTATATTGTTATTTATTTTGCTCTTTTGCACCCCGGTATCTCTATTTGCACATAATCTCTTGCACATCTAGCATTCTAATTGTAATTATTTTGCACTATAGCCTATTTATTGCCTTACCTCCATAACTTGCTACATTTGCACACACTGTATATATATTTTCTGTTGTATTTTTTGACATTATGTTTTTTTACCCCATATGTAACTCTGTGTTGTTGTTTTTATCGCACTGCTTTGCTTTATCTTGGCCAGGTCGCAGTTGTAAATGAGAACTTGTTCTCAACTGGCTTACCTGGTTAAATAAAGGTGAAATAAAAAAAAATGTAATGCCCGGTCCGAATTTCTAGTCCCATCCCTGATTGAACAAATGTACTTTAGGACTGAAACATATAGCCTAGGTATTGAAACAAACTGGGTAGTTAGATAATGAATCTCACCAGAAAGTGTAGGTTCTCCTTCATGTGAAGGTAGAGTCCTCCCACCTTGGCAGCCAGGTGGATGACATGGGTGGGCCGATACTTCTTAAAAACTGCTATTGTCTGTTGTAGATCTCTGGCAGAACATTGTATACATGTCATCATTCATCATCATCATCATCATCATCATCATCATCATCCTATTTAATGGAAAACACATCAATCTCATAAAAGTATGCATGCACAAATGTAATTAGCTAAACATTTAATGTGGTTCCAACAGGAACTATATAGAAACTCTACCTATATACTGTATATATCCATCAATCCATCAATCTATAGAATTGAATAGAAAATAATTGAATAGCAGAGAATATAATAATTTTTCCAGGAGTGAACTTCTTTTTTGGACTTCTTTTATCCATTTCGTTCCTGTTTGAACCACAAAACCAGTCCCAGAAGCAAAAGGGTCATAACAGGAATTTACAAATATTTAAACCAGGGTTTCATACAGTGCAACGTGACATACATTTCCTATAGAAATATGTTATGTAGAACAGACATGCTGGTGTTTCTCGGGCATGTAGACTATGGGATCATGGCATCTCTATATAGATTAGGTCATTTTTATCTGCAACGACCAAGCCTCAGACCAGCTCTGCTGAGAATATGAGGTTTATGTGACATAACTTACACGAGGTTGGCTTCTTTGGAGCAGAGGAAGGTCCACTGTTCGCCCTCGAGACAGCCGCCTTCTTGTTTCACCACGTGCTCGATGGCCTTCCCGACCAATCCGGATCCGCCCGTGACGAGCACGCGCATCGGCGCAGCCTTAGTCTGCGAATCCATCTCTCACTCTGATCAAAGAAAGCTAACTTTTATTTTTCAGTTGTGATATTCACATAACGCTATTACGATGAAGCCCTAAGCAAAGTAGGCTGATACGAATGACAGTGTGATCATGGCCCTATTTATAGCCTACATTAAAACGTAATAATGATGATAATACAAAACTAAGAATAGTTATACATTTAGGCTAATAAGGAATTAATAACATGCTATACATCAAACGCAAGTTGAAAACGTATTAACACACTTTTCGTTTCGTTTACGATTTCGTTGTAGCCTATTTGTTTAACCATGGAGACTACTTTATTGTATTTATTTCCTGTCTACATTTAATGATTTTTTTTATTTTGAAATAAATTCAATTTGGCATATTAAATATTAAGATCAAGAGTCCAAAACGGAATGAATTGCATTATGATAATGTTAATTTTAGAAAAAGGACAAATAGCTTAAGCCAATACCGACAGATACAGTATTTGATTTTTCAAATTAAAAATGTGTTTAATCGAAATAATGGTTAGGCTCATTAGGCTTATATTACAAAATAGTATATTACAACATCAGATGATCATATAGGCTACACCACTGACATTATTTTAGCAACGCAAACAAGAGCAGGCTAAAAGTAGCCTATACGAAGTTTGTCGAAAGAAAATGTCTAGGCCTACTATTTTAAATAAAAATAATGTGTTGAAGTCAAAAGCACCCATTCATTCAACAAAAGAAAAAAGGCCTATAAATAGGATTCATAGGCCAAATATTAATGAAGGCAAAACATTTCAAATGTGAATGAAGGCAAAACATTTCAAATATTAATCCGTATAGTTTATGTGGGCTATTTAGAATTATAATCAATCAAATGTTTTACTCGGCAAGACCCTCATGTTATTTAAATATGTATCTCATCAATACACAAAGTTAATGTATGAATTCAAACCTGTAAAATGTTTCGTTAGAATTGTCCTCCTCGAATAAAGTCAGTATTAGATCCTATTTCTGTACGCTGAAGAATATAAATGAGGTCTAGGCTATCTCTCTTGTCTTGCGCACTAAACATGTCAATAGCAAAGCCGCAGGCGCAAGGTGCGGACGCTCTTATAGGTTACCTGTGAGCTACACTCTTAGAAAAAAAGGGTTATACTGAGTGTAGTAGCCTTACAGGTGACATCATGTGCAGCGAATCTGACGATGCCAGTTTCTCGCACCATCTCAGGTACCACATTAAGAAAATACCAGGACTGTTAAAATAGGTTTGCTGAAAAAAAAAAGTTTTCCCCACCATAAATGTAATATCACTTCTGTCTGGTAAATGTATAGGCGATTTTAACGCATTTATGGTGTTGACTCTTTATTGCAATGTTTTATGGCGTTGTACCAGGTCCGCACTACATAACATCAGTATAGCCTTCTCAAACATTTTGATAAAACCATATCAAATCATTCCATAATTAAAATATACTGACACAAGTATATCAATTTTATTTATTTATTTTACTTTCTTTGTTTCACAACTGCAGCATTGTATCCAACATAGGGCTATATAGGCAGGTGCGTAACTTGCGGGGGGGGGCTTCCCGACCAATGATTGGAGTGCTAAGCCTATGTCAGATACAGTGAGTGTAATTATCTCTGAGTGTAATTTGCTCAATATAAGGAGTTGAGAAATAAAGTTGACATCATTAGAAATAATATATCTCCCTCTTTTATACTGTAGGTATGTAATAAAAAATATGCTTAAGTATGCTTAGACATGCAGAAAAATATCATGATATTATCATAAGGTGCCAGATTACGTTTAAACCAAGTATTTTTCTGCATGTCTAAGCATACTTCTTGACCTGTCTGTATCCTCCTGAAAAGTGGTTCTGTTTATTCTTTTTATTTTATTTTAACAACTTAACCCTATTTTTCCATTTTGCAACTTGAGTCTGATAATTATCTGTATAAAACAGTTAAACTGATAATACTTGTGGAACATAAAAATACTTGCTTGTTAAATGTTTCCAGTTGAAAAATAATATCCAGAGCAACTTACAATAGTGAGTGCATACATTTTCATACTGGTCCCCGTGGGATTCGAACACACAACCCTAGCATTGCAAGCGCCATGCTCTACCAACTGAGACACATCATCACATCACATCATCACAAACCAATTGATGTCGCAGTGTACTCAATTACTGTATTGTGCATTTTTTTCTTCATGCTGATGGAAAGTCTACAGGTACAAATAGATGACCAGCATATGTATAATACAGTATTTACATTTAGTGGTTTGTAAGTATGGTAAATTAATACTGCACAAAAAGCGGAGGTTTTCCATGTTATTTGATCAAGAAAAATATTTAATTTGTTGTGGATGTTTTGGGTCTTTGTCCATAACTTTACACCTTTTGATGTAAATGTTTGAGGACAAGGTTTTGCTTTCTGGATTACATTAGAATGACGATCACAGAGAAAGGGACAGGGCAACAACTCTTACAATTCCAACTATTGAATCCTACAAGATGCTGTTCTTAATTATAAAACAACCTTTTCTGCCAAAGCAGAGATGCAGATTTTTTTTTATTTGCCTGTTCTACAGAAGTCTATATGGTCTGCTAATACAGGACTAGTAAAGGCCCAGTGCACTACTTTTTTAAATTAATACGTTTTTTATTCTGATTTTTCAGGGGGTGCATCCTCAGCAACCCTACTTCCCGCGACTATGTATGCATGCATGCATATACATACATACATACATACATACATACATACATACATACATACATACATACATACATACATACATACATACATACATACATACATACATACATACATACATACATACATACATACATACATACATACATACATACATACATACATACATACATACATACATACATACATACATACATACATACATACATACATACATACACTCGTCTGTAGCTCAATTGGTAGAGCATGGCGCTTGTAACGCCAGGGTAGTGGGTTCAATCCCTGGGACCACCCATACGTAAAAAAAATGTTTGCAACCCGGGACCACCTATACGTAAAAAAAATGTATGCACACATGACTGTAAGTCGCTTTGGATAAAAGCGTCTGCTAAATGGCATATTATTATATATACATACATACACACATATATATATATATATATATATATACAGTGGGGAGAAAAAGTATTTGATACACTGCCGATTTTGCAGGTTTTCCTACTTACAAAGCATGTAGAGGTCTGTCATTTTTATCATAGGTACACTTCAACTGTGAGAGACGGAATCTAAAACAAAAATCCAGAAAATCACATTGTATGATTTTTAAGTAATTAATTTGCATTTTATTGCATGACATAAGTATTTGATCACCTACCAACCAGTAAGAATTCCGGCTCTCACAGACCTGTTAGTTTTTCTTTAAGAAGCCCTCCTGTTCTCCACTCATTACCTGTATTAACTGCACCTGTTTGAACTCGTTACCTGTATAAAAGACACCTGTCCACACACTCAATCAAACAGACTCCAACCTCTCCACAATGGCAAAGACCAGAGAGCTGTGTAAGGACATCAGGGATAAAATTGTAGGCCTGCACAAGGCTGGGATGGGCTACAGGACAATAGGCAAGCAGCTTGGTGAGAAGGCAACAACTGTTGGCGCAACTATTAGAAAATGGAAGAAGTTCAAGATGACGGTCAATCACCCTCGGTCTGGGGCTCCATGCAAGATCATGAGGAAGGTGAGGGATCAGCCCAGAACTACACGGCAGGACCTGGTCAATGACCTGAAGAGAGCTGGGACCACAGTCTCAAAGAAAAACATTAGTAACACACTACGCCGTCATGGATTAAAATCCTGCAGCGCACGCAAGGTCCCCCTGCTCAAGCCAGCGCATGTCCAGGCCCGTCTGAAGTTTGCCAATGACCATCTGGATGATCCAGAGGAGGAATGGGAGAAGGTAATGTGGTCTGATGAGACAAAAATAGAGCTTTTTGGTCAAACTCCACTCGCCGTGTTTGGAGGAAGAAGAAGGATGAGTACAACCCCAAGAACACCATCCCAACCGTGAAGCATGGAAGTGGAAACATAATTCTTTGGGGATGCTTTTCTGAAAAGGGGACAGGACGACTGCACCATATTGAGGGGAGGATGGATGGGGCCATGTATCGCAAGATCTTGGCCAACAACCTCCTTCCCTCAGTAAGAGCATTGAAGATGGGTCGTGGCAGGGTCTTCCAGCATGACAACGACCCGAAACACACAGCCAGGGCAACTAAGGAGTGGCTCCATAAGAAGCATCTCAAGGTCCTGGAGTGGCCTAGCCAGTCTCCAGACCTGAACCCAATAGAAAATCTTTGGAGGGAGCTGAAAGTCCGTATTGCCCAGCGACAGCCCCGAAACCTGAAGGATCTGGAGAAGGTCTGTATAGAGGAGTGGGCCAAAATCCCTGCTGCAGTGTGTGCAAACCTGGTCAAGACCTACAGGAAACATATGATCTCTGTCATTGCAAACAAAGGTTCCTGTACCAAATATTAAGTTCTGCTTTTCTGATGAATCAAATACTTAAGTCATGCAATAAAATGCAAATTAATTACTTAAAAATCATACAATGTGATTTTCTGGATTTTTGTTTTAGATTCTGTCTCTCACAGTTGAAGTGTACCTATGATACAAATTACAGACCTCTACATGCTTTGTAAGTAGGAAAACCTGCAAAATCGGCAGTGTATCAAATACTTGTTCTCCCCACTGTATATACATATACATACATACAGTGGGGAGAACAAGTATTTGATACACTGCCAAAATATATCTCTCTCTCTCTCTCTCTCTCTCTCTCTCTCTCTCTCTCTCTCTCTCTCTCTCTCTCTCTCTCTCTCTCTCTCTCTCTCTCTCTCTCTCTCTCTCTCTCTCTCTCTCTCTCTCTCTGCATGCTGGGAGTGTTTGGTGCGTGCTGGGAATTGTTTGAGTGAGTGCTAAGTGCGAGTGTTGTGTAGAGTTAGATATTGTCGTATATGAAGATTATGACTTTGTTAATGTTTTTAAGTGGAACCTGAAAGGATGTTTATTTAGCAGAAAGAGAGCTGGTTTTAATGTGACACCCCGGATAGGACAGAGAAGTCTGTGTGTTGTAGACAGGGGATTGGACAGTAGAGGGAGCCACCCCTATCTTGGGAAGATTATATATACTGGGTAAAAACGACGAAGAGGTTAGAGCGGCCATTGCAATCTGGGACGTCGCTCTCCGGGTGTCATGACATCTGTAAAACTTATGCTGAAAGCTTGTGATATGAATAAACTTATGATCAAGGTTCAGTATGAGCGGACTCCTTTGTTTATCAGCAATGACTAGCAACATTTGACTCGATACTACAATATCCTGGGTTTTCCTTTTCTTGGTGATATCCTTTTTTCTTCTATGCATGATTACGGTTATTATTTCTATTTTTTTGTTGTGGTAGAATTAAGTATATTGTTTTTCGTGTCGAAATCACCCTGATTTTGGTGGGGATGGCGGCCCGAATCGGGACGCCGTCCCTGTCACTTCGGCACGGCTTTAGGTGTGTTACTGAAGCTACTGTCACGGTGGAAGAGGTTCTGGTCGCCGTAGGAGAGAAGGTAGGATATGAGAATGTTGCTTATGCATCACGGATGAATAAAGCGGTGGTGGTATTTCTTAAAGAAGAGCGCCTTGTTGATCGTATGGTTGAGCATGGCATACTTCTTAAAGGAATGTTTATTCAAGTTACGCCGCTTTTTTCTCCGTCAACAAGGGTAACGATTTCAAATGTACCGCCGTTCATTCCAAATGAGCTATTGGAGCGCGAGTTATTGCGCTTTGGGAAGTTTGCAAGTTCAATTAAGGTTGTCCCATTGGGTTGCAAACACCCGGCGTTGAAACAGGTAATGTCGTTTCGGCGACAGGTGTTTATGTTTTTGGACTCACCGGAGCAGACTTTGGAGTTATCGTTTAAAGTCAAGTATGACAATAGACTGTATATGGCTTATGCTAGTACGGGTAGTCAACGGTGTTTTGAGTGTGGGGATGTTGGTCATAAGCGACATGCTTGCCCGAAAAGGGAGAAGGCAGAGGGAGGGGCGCAGGTGGTCCTCGTAACGCCTGGGCCCACTGATGTAGGAAGAGGTGGGCTGACAGTGGTAGAGCAGCCACACGCATCTGTTGCTGAGGAACAAGTTGTCCGTGTTGAGGGCACAGAGGTGCAACTTGTACCAGAGGGAAATGTTATGCAGCAGAAAAAAATTGTTGTAGAAGGTAAGGATGGATCTGAAGGGCCATTTCCTCAGACTGGTGAGGAGGTGCCCAGTACGAGTGCTGTGGTACAGGAGGGGGTACATGTGGAGCTAATCTCCCAGGTAGTGGAGGAGATGCCCACTACAAGTAATGGGTTACAGGAGAGGGTTCATGTGGAGCTCATCTCCCAGGTAGTGGAGGAGATGCCCACTATGAGTGCTGGGGTACAGGGGGGGCTAGTCTCCCAGGTAGTGGAGGAGATGCCCACTATGAGTGCTGGGGTACAGGGGGGGCTAGTCTCCCAGGTAGTGGAGGAGATGCCCACTACGAGTAAATGGGGTTCAGGTGGGGCTAGTCTCCCAGGTAGTGGAGGAGATGCCCACTACGAGTAATGGGGTTCAGGTGGGGCTAGTCTCCCAGGTAGTGGAGGAGATGCCCACTACGAGTAATGGGGTTCAGGTGGGGCTAGTCTCCCAGGTAGTGGAGGAGATGCCCACTACAAGTAATGGGGTTCAGGTGGGGCTAGTCTCCCAGGTAGTGGAGGAGATGCCCACTACGAGTAATGGGGTTCAGGTGGGGCTAGTCTCCCAGGTAGTGGAGGAGATGCCCACTACGAGTAATGGGGTTCAGGTGGGGCTAGTCTCCCAGGTAGTGGAGGAGATGCCTGGTACGAGTGATGGGGTGCAAGTGGGGAGTGTTGAAAGGGATGTGGTAGAGGGGAGTCAGTGGTCTGTGGCCTCAGTTGAGGAGGATCAGGAGAAGGATATGGATATCTCTCTTGATACGATATCAGCTGGTGAGGACTCAATTTACGATCTAGAGGAGGTAAATGGGTTTCTGGATCAGACTTTTGGGAAATCCGTCAAATTGGCAGATTATTTTGATGTTGATAAGTTTGTGAGGTCAGCTGTGATGTTACAGAAGACGGTGGGGTTAGACCAGTTGAGTGAGAAGAAGCGGTTTCGCTTGAGGAAATTTGTTACTGCTGTTGCAGCAGCAAAAGGTGGTGGGAAACGTGGTCAGGTTAAGAGAAAATTTAAATAATGATGATGATTATGCCTCATAGGGTGTTCTATTCTCTTTGTCTGGTTTCTCTGTGGTATCTTCTGCTTTTCCTTTTTCTTTTCTATATGGAGGTACTAAGGGTAGGTTCTCTCAATATTAATGGAGGAAGGGACAGGAATAAGAGGGCTTGGGTATTAGAAGTAATAAAACAGAAAAGGCTTAATGTAGTTTTCCTACAGGAGACACATAGTGATGAGGAAAATGAGGCTGACTGGGTATGTGGTGGGAGGGGCAGCATATACTCAGTCATGGTACTAATTTCAGTGCTGGGGTGGCAATCTTGTTTTCTTCAGGCTTAGGGGTGACTGTGGTATCTACAACAGAGATTGTCAAGGGTCGGGTTTTATTGGTCAAGGTGGATGTTATGTTTTTTTTTTTTTTTTTTTTAATGTTTATGCTCCTAATGAGGGTACAGAGCGTATTGTTGGTTTTGATAAAATAAAGGAAACCTTAAGACAGTGTGACCAAGAGGAGTGTATGGTTTTAGGGGGGGACTGGAACTGTACAGTGGATTTTACTGTTGATCGCACCGCTGAACTTGTCTGTCTGGTCTATTAACTGAGTTTGAGCTTTCTGATGTGTGGAGAGTAAGGAATGCAAAAGTTAGGCAGTACACATGGCTAAAAGTTAATGAATGTCATGTCAGTGCAGCAAGGTTAGACAGGTAGTATGTATCTGAGCAATACTGTAGTAGGGTTGGAAGGTGTGACATTACTCCTGTGGGTTTCTCTGATCACCATATTGTCACTGTTGATATTCACTTGTCCTGTCCACGAAGGTCATCATCTTATTGGTATTTTAATGTTAAATTGTTACATGATGTCATGTTTTGTGAAAGGTTTTTGTTGTTTTGGGAAAAATGGAGGGTTACAAAAGGGAATTTTGAGTCCTTGAGACAATGGTGGGAGGTTGGGAAGGCCCAAATACGATTATTTTGTCAACAGTATACTGCTCTGTCTCTAATTGAAGTTAAAGAGACTATCAGGGCCCTTGAACAGAACATTAAATCTATTGAATTGAAGTTGCTCACTCAGAATGACCCCGGACTAGTCATGAACTTACAGGACAAGAAACATGAATTGAGGTCGTTTCTGCATGAAAGAGTGAAGGGTGCATTGATTAGGTCTCGTTTCGCTTCCCTCAAGGATATGGATGCTCCTAGTGCTTTAAAAAAAAACCTAGGACAGTCGACATTGCAACGTAAACAGATGGTCTGCCTTCGTCTCCCTGATGGGAAGGTGACCACGGATGACAGTGAAATGCGTCAACATGCCGTGGATTTCTATTCTGCCCTCTATAAGGCGGAGGATTGTGACTCTCTGTGTACTGAACAGTTGTTATACGGTCTTCCTCAATTGGGACCTGAGCAAAGAGTCGCATTGGACTCTGACATTACACTGCAAGAGCTGTCCACAGCAGTTATGCAGCTCTCAACAGGCCGAGCCCCTGGCATTGATGGTTTACCATCTGAGTTTTATAAGCACTTTTGGGGGTCTATTGGGGAGGATTTTTATGAAGTGGTGTGTGAATCTTTTCATGAGGGCTCTCTTCCTGTATCTTGTCAACGTGCTGTACTTTCACTGTTGCCAAAAAAGGGGGATTTGGCTCTCATAAAAAATTGGAGACCTGTTGCTTTGCTGTGTGCAGAATATAAAATTGTTTCTAAATGTCTCTCAAACAGGTTGAAAGAGTATCTGGGATTGTTGGTCCACAAGGACCAGTCCTACTGTGTACCTGATCGCTCTATTGTTGACAATTTGTTTCTAATAAGAGATGTTTTGGACATTTGTAAACTGTCTGATGTAAATGTGGGTTTACTTTCTTTGGATCAGGAGAAGGCTTTTGATCGTGTGGACCACCAGTACTTGTTTAAAACAATGAAAGCCTTTGGGTTTGGAGATGTTTTTTTGTCTTGGTGAATTTACTGTATGCTGGGGCCTCGTGTATGGTGAAGGTGGGGGGTGGTTTGAGTTGTCCCATCCCTGTCCAAAGGGGCATCAGGCAGGGATGCCCAATTTCAGGGCAGTTATACAGTCTGGCGATTGAACCAATGCTTTGTTTTTTAAGAGCGAAGCTTACTGGTTTCTCTGTGCCAGGTGTAATGAAGGGTCCCACGATAGCACTGTCTGCGTATGCAGATGACGTGACAGTTTTTATTACAGGGGGTGAGGATGTTAAGGTTCTCTCAGACGCTTTAAAGGTGTATGAGGGGGCCTCCTCAGCTAGAGTCAATTGGGGAAAGAGTGAAGCGCTGTGGGCAGGCCAGCTTCAGATGGGGTCCGCTCCACGGTTACCAGGGGGGCTTCAGTGGGGCAGAGATGGGATGAAGACTTTGGGGGTTTTTCTAGGCTCCGATGTCTTTCAGAAAAAGAACTGGGAGGGTGTAGTGGAGAAAGTGTGTGCCAGACTGTCAAGATGGAAATGGGTGCTGCCCCAGCTGTCTTATAGGGGAAGGGTACTGGTAGCTAATAACCTAGCTGCCTCTACCCTGTGGCACAGACTAATGATTTTACAGCCACCAAAGGGTCTGATACAAGAGCTTCAGAGGACCCTTGTCAACTTCTTCTGGTCTGGACAACATTGGATTAAAGCTTCAGCCCTGTACCTGCCACTGCACGAGGGTGGGCAAGGCCTGGTGGACATTTCTTCCAGGATCATGGCTTTCCGGCTTCAAGCAGCCCAGAGACTGTTGTACAGTGACGGTTCTAGCTGGGTTGACACAGCCTACGCATTGATGAGGAGAGCGGGCTGTTTGGGCTTAGACAAGCACCTTTTCCTCTTAAATCTGGAGGGGGGTGAGTTGCCTGGCCTGACTCCATTTTATGAGTCTGTTATGCAGGCTTGGAGAGTTCTGGTCAAGTCCCGTAAGGCCTGCACGCCACCAGGGATGTGGCTTTTTGAAGAGCCTCTTTTTCACAACACTGCCATCCAGTCTCGTGTTCTGGGTTCAGCTAGCCTACGTTCATGCCTGTTAGGCGTGGGGTGTACTAAGCTGGGTCATCTGATGTGGAAAAGGAATAGGTCGTTGGAGGAGCTGGGAGAAAGAGCGGGGATCCGATCATCTCGCCTACTGAGGAAGGTCGTTGCTGAGGTCTGTGATTCCTTGCCAGTACTTCATCTGCAGTATGTGACTGACACTTCCAATTCTGATCGGTGGAAGGAGGGTCTGGATTATGTGTTCCCTGCACTGATTGTTAGTGCTGCGGCGGGGGCATTCGAGGAGGACGTGGGGATGCTGCTTTCCTTCGATACCCCGGAGCTGGGGGAGTTCAAGGAGGTGGGAAAGAAGGCCATGTACAGAATATGTGTAAAGGTGTCCCATGCCTCTTCCCTGGAAGGGGTAAAATCGACGAGGTGGGCGGGTGTGCTTGGTCCAGGTGCCTCCCCAAAAGGCTGTTGGCGAACATTATACAAACTGCCTATTGATAAGAGGACAGCTGACCTCCAATGGAGGATAATACATGGAGCCATAGCCACCAACATGTATCTGGTACACCTGGATCCTACTGTTGGGGAGGGGTGTCCATTCTGTGCTCAGTCTGAAACTCTGGCACATCTGTTTTTACAGTGTCCCAGGTTGGTCGGGATGATTGACCTGATCACTAATTGGTTCTCAGCTCTGGGAGAGGTTTTCTCTTCCCAACTGTATATATTTGGGCCAAAGTACAGGTTTAGTCAGAAAGGTGTAGTTGTGTTGCTTAATTTTGTGTTAGGGGCAGCAAAATTAGCCATATGGAAGACCCGAAAGAACAGTATTCGGGGACAGGGGTCTGTGGATGTGGTGGGAATGCTGGAGGGAATGTTGGCAGCAAGACTAAGGGTTGAGTTTGCCTATTATAAACTTGTCAACAATATTGATCTGTTTATGAGTATATGGGGTATTCAGAGGCTGTTGTGTTCAGTTACTGTGGAGGAGGAATTGGAGTTGTGTTTTTAATTGATGTGTAAATACGGTTTTGTATGAGTATTTGTGTGGTGGGCTCCCAGACCCAATAAAGATTATTTAAAACTCAACTCTCTCTCTCTCTCTCTCTCTCTCACTCTATCCCTACAGAGAGAGAGAGTGAGAGAGAGAGAATGGGAGAAGAAGAGAAAATTGGAGAGAGAGAGAGAGAAAGAGAGAGATAAAGAGAGAAAGTTGGCTGTCTTGAGGGTGCAAAAACGACTGAAAAGAGGTAGAACGAAAGAAAGAGGATCATGGTCTGAAAACCAGAGAAGGAAATTAGTGAAAAATAGAAGTGAGCTGCAAGAAGCAGCAGAGGCAGAGGAGAAACAAGAGAAGAGAGGGATAAAGGAGGGGTGTGAAAGGATTGCAGTGTTTCTCCTCCTCAGCAGTGAGTGGGCTCGGGGAAAGTAGGTTACCAGCACACACACACACTCATGCACACACACCCAATATGTGTCTCACACACACACACACACACACACACTACACATGTCGATCATACAGTGGGGAAAAAAAGTATTTAGTCAGCCACCAATTGTGCAAGTTCTCCCACTTAAAAAGATGAGAGAGGCCTGTAATTTTCATCATAGGTACACGTCAACTATGACAGACAAAATGAGAATTTTTTTCTCCAGAAAATCACATTGTAGGATTTTTAATGAATTTATTTGGAAAATAAGTATTTGGTCAATAACAAAAGTTTCTCAATACTTTGTTATATACCCTTTGTTGGCAATGACACAGGTCAAACGTTTTCTGTAAGTCTTCACAAGGTTTTCACACACTGTTGCTGGTATTTTGGCCCATTCCTCCATGCAGATCTCCTCTAGAGCAGTGATGTTTTGGGGCTGTCGCTGGGCAACACAGACTTTCAACTCCCTCCAAAGATTTTCTATGGGGTTGAGATCTGGAGACTGGCTAGGCCACTCCAGGACCTTGAAATGCTTCTTACGAAGCCACTCCTTCTTTGCCCGGGCGGTGTGTTTGGGATCATTGTCATGCTGAAAGACCCAGCCACGTTTCATCTTCAATGCCCTTGCTGATGGAAGGAGGTTTTCACTCAAAATCTCACGATACATGGCCCCATTCATTCTTTCCTTTACACGGATCAGTCGTCCTGGTCCCTTTGCAGAAAAACAGCCCCAAAGCATGATGTTTCCACCCCCATGCTTCACAGTAGGTATGGTGTTCTTTGGATGCAACTCAGCATTCTTTGTCCTCCAAACACGACGAGTTGAGTTTTTACCAAAAAGTTATATTTTGGTTTCATCTGACCATATGACATTCTCCCAATCCTCTTCTGGATCATCCAAATGCACTCTAGCAAACTTCAGACGGGCCTGGACATGTACTGGCTTAAGCAGGGGGACACGTCTCGCACTGCAGGATTTGAGTCCCTGGCGACGTAGTGTGTTACTGATGGTAGGCTTTGTTACTTTGGTCCCAGCTCTCTGCAGGTCATTCACTAGGTCCCCCCGTGTGGTTCTGGGATTTTTGCTCACCATTCTTGTGATCATTTTGACTCCACGGGGTGAGATCTTGCGTGGAGCCCCAGATCGAGGGAGATTATCAGTGGTCTTGTATGTCTTCCATTTCCTAATAATTGCTCCCACAGTTGATTTCTTCAAACCAAGCTGCTTACCTATTGCAGATTCAGTCTTCCCAGCCTGGTGCAGGTCTACAATTTTGTTTCTGGTGTCCTTTGACAGCTCTTTGGTCTTGGCCATAGTGGAGTTTGGAGTGTGACTGTTTGAGGTTGTGGACAGGTGTCTTTTATACTGATAACAAGTTCAAATAGGTGCCATTAATACAGGTAACGAGTGGAGGACAGAGGAGCCTCTTAAAGAAGAAGTTACAGGTCTGTGAGAGCCAGAAATCTTGCTTGTTTGTAGGTGACCAAATACTTATTTTCCACCATAATTTGCAAATAAATTCATTAAAAATCCTACAATGTGATTTTCTGGATTTTTTTCTTCTCAATTTGTCTGTCATAGTTGACGTGTACCTATGATGAAAATTACAGGCCTCTCATCTTTTTAAGTGGGAGAACTTGCACAATTGGTGGCTGACTAAATACTTTTTCCCCCCACTGTATGTTGACTATGATAATATGGTGAAAAGGATGTAGGCTGTGTGTAGTAGTTATGGTATGAAAGTTTGGCTTGGAAATATTTTTTCACCTGGTCAGACAGCTGTTGTAGGCAATATTGTGCACTGAAGTCCACAAGCGAAGGGAAAAGGTGAGGAGGAGATGCGGTTTATATGTGGCTGCTAGTTCTGTGTTTGCATGTGATCAGGGGTGTATTCATTCCGTCGATTCTGTTGAAAAATGTTTCTTAAACGGAAGCAAATGGAACGAAACGGGGATAAACATACCTGAATTTGTCCAATAGAAACTCTTGTTTGCAACTGACTAATGATTACAACCTAGATCAGCTAGATGAGGCAAGAGTGTGCAAGGTGGTATTGAATGTGTCATTGTCTGTCACGTACTCTAATTTCTCTCGACCTGTGCACCTACGTTGTAAACTTTTATTCGTAGGCTGTCACTAGCACAGAGGCGCTGCTGCCTACATACAGACCTGAAAATCTCTGGCCACTTTAATAAATGGAACACTAGTCACTTTAATAATGCCACTTTAATAATGTTTATATATCTTGCATTACTCGTCTCATATGTATATACTGTATTCTATACTATCGTAATAATGTTTACATATCTTGCATTACCCATCTCATATGTATATACTGTATTCTATACTATCTATTGGATCTTAGCCTATGCCGCTCTGACAATGACATTGCTCATCCATATATTTATATATTCTTACTCCATTCCTTTACTTAAATTTGTGTGTATTAGATATTTGTTGTGGAACTGTTAGATATTACTTGCTAGATATTACTGCACTGTCGGAACTAGAAGCACAAGCATTTCGCTACACTCGCAATAACATCTGCTAACCATGTGTATGTGACCAATAGAAAAAATGGACTCGGCATCTTTAAGGATCTCATGGGTGGAAGGATGCAGGAAAACAATTCCATCAGTCATTCACCACACAAGCACAATGTGTGAAATGCCAGGAGTTGTATCAAGTGTTTCAGAGTATGAGTGCCGATTTAGGATCAGTTTAGCCTTTTAGATCAACATGAATATGAATACATGGACCAGTGTTGGTGTCACGATCGTCTTCAAAATGAGCGGACCAAGGCGCAGCGTGATAAGCGTACATACTTTATTATGTAAAGCGCACACACGAAAACGAAACAAAACACGATCGTAACGTCCTCAGTGACTACTACTGAAACAGGAACACGTAACATAGAACAATGGAACAAAAACCCACCACCACAAAGTGAAAACACACAGTTTAAATATGGCTCCCAATCAGAGATAACGAGCCGACAGCTGACACTCGTTACCTCCGATTGGGAGTCATTGACCAATCACCACTAAACACAAACAAATGAAACACACCCATCCCCAACACCACCAAATGAAATACACCCTGGCTCTAACACACAGTCCCGGAGCCAGAGTGTGACAGTACCCCCCCCCAAAGGCGCGGACTCCGACCGCGCCTAACCCAAAAAATGGGGAGGGCTGGGTGGGTGTTGCTCCTCGGGGGCGGCTCTGGCACTGGTCGTGGTCCCCACCCCACCATAGTCACTACCCGCTTTAGTAGCCTCCTCCATTTGACCACCCTACAACCTAACCCACCTGGATTAAGGGGCAGCACCGGACTAAGAGGCAGCACCGGACTAAGGGGCAGCACCGGACTAAGGGACAGCACCAGGATAAGGAGCAGCACCGAGCTAAGGGACAGCACCGGACTAAGGGGCAGCACCAGGATAAGGGACAGCACCAGGATAAGGAGCAACACCGAGCTAAGGGGCAGCACCGGACTAAATGGCGGATCCTGGCTGGCTGGCTCTGGTGGATCCTGGCTGGCTGGCGGATCCTGGCTGGACGGCTCTGGCGGATCCCGGCTGGACGGCTCTGGCGGATCCCGGCTGGACGGCTCTGGCGGATCCCGGCTGGACGGCTCTGGCGGATCCCGGCTGGACGGCTCTGGCGGATCCCGGCTGGACGGCTCTGGCGGATCCCGGCTGGACGGCTCTGGCGGATCCCGGCTGGACGGCTCTGGCGGATCCCGGCTGGACGGCTCTGGCGGATCCCGGCTGGACGGCTCTGGCGGATCCTGGCTGGACGGCTCATGGCTGGCTGACGGATCTGGCTGCCCATGGCTGGCTGACGGATCTGGCTGCTCATGGCTGGCTGACGGATCTGGCTGCTCATGGCTGGCTGACGGATCTGGCTGCTCATGGCTGGCTGACGGATCTGGCTGCTCATGGCTGGCTGACGGATCTGGCTGCTCATGGCTGGCTAACGGATCTGGCTGCTCATGGCTGGCTGACGGATCTGGCTGCTCATGGCTGGCTGACGGATCTGGCTGCTCATGGCTGGCTGACGGATCTGGCTGCTCATGGCTGGCTGACGGATCTGGCTGCTCATGGCTGGCTGACGGATCCTGGGGACGCACACAAGGCCTAGTGCGTGGTGCCGGAACTGGTGGTCCCGGGCTGAGGACACGCATCTCAGGGCTAGTGCGGGGAGCAGCAACAGGACGCACAGGACTCTGGGGACACACCGGAGGCTTGGTGCGAATAGCCGGAACGGGCTGGACCAGGCTGGCGACTCGCACCCCTGGTTTGGTGCGAGTGGCAGGAACAGGCCGGGCCGGGCTGGCGACGCACACCGTAGGCTCCGTACGTGGCACAGGAACCGGCCGGGCTGGGCTGGCGACGCACACCGTAGGTTTCCTACGTGACGCAGGGACAGGCCGGGCTGGGCTGGCGACGCACACCGTAGGCTTCGTACGTGGCGCAGGAACAGGCCGGGCTGGGCTGGCGACGCACACCGTAGGCTTCCTACGTGGCGCAGGGACAGGCCGGGCTGGGCTGGCGACGCACACCATAGGCTTCGTACGTGGCGCAGGAACAGGCCGGGCTGGGCTGGCGACGCACACCGTAGGCTTCCTACGTGGCGCAGGGACAGGCCGGGCTGGGCTGGCGACGCACACCGTAGGCTTCGTACGTGGCGCAGGAACAGGCCGGGCTGGGCTGGCGACGCACACCGTGGGCTTGACGCGTGGAGTAGACACAGGCCGGTCCGTACTGGGAACACACACCACTGGCCTTAACCGGGGCTCAGGAACGGGCCGGACCGGACTGGTAACACACTTCAGTCTCTCACGCCGTGCCACAACAACTTCCCTCCCTCTACTCGCCAATGGCTCCCGTACTCCGGTAGCCTTCTCTCCACGTCTACCTGTGGCAGCCTCCTGCTGCCCAGCCGCCCAAGCCATGTGCCCCCCCCCAAAAATTTCTTGGGGTTGCCTCTCGTCCACGGGCTTCCAGCCTCGACTCCGTGCTGCCTCCTCATACCACCTCCTCTCGGCTTTCGCTGCCTCCAGCTCTTCACGAGGGCGGCGATATTCTCCCGGTTGTGCCCAAGGACCCTCTCCAGCCAGTATCTCCTCCCATGTCCACGAATCCTTTATAGGTGGATACTGTTGCCGCTGGACACGCCGCTTGGTCCTTTTGTGGTGGGTTTTTCTGTCACGATCGTCTTCAAAATGAGCGGACCAAGGCGCAGCGTGATAAGCGTACATACTTTATTATGTAAAGCGCACACACGAAAACGAAACAAAACACGATCGTAACGTCCTCAGTGACTACTACTGAAACAGGAACACGTAACATAGAACAATGGAACAAAAACCCACCACCACAAAGTGAAAACACACAGTTTAAATATGGCTCCCAATCAGAGATAACGAGCCGACAGCTGACACTCGTTACCTCCGATTGGGAGTCATTGACCAATCACCACTAAACACAAACAAATGAAACACACCCATCCCCAACACCACCAAATGAAATACACCCTGGCTCTAACACACAGTCCCGGAGCCAGAGTGTGACAGTTGGTCAATTCACTCATGAAGTGGAGGATTTACTGTATGTTGAATTCAATTAGAATGTCAACAACCAAGTTATGGAATTGGAATTAAATTGGAATTAGACTGTTTGAATTGGAATTGTGAAAAAAAGTAATCTTTGGAATTTAATTAGAATTCAATATTTGTATAATTCCCACTTAATGGAATTCATGTACTTAGTATAAATAAATGGCCTGCTTTTAAAAAAATATATCATTTAAACTTCCAGTATAGCTAAGCTGTCTGAACAGTGACATGATCATGAGGAATTGAATTATCTCAATTCAAAGACTGACCTGGAATTTGAAATGAAATTAATGGAATATACAGGGAGAGGGAATTGAAATACTGCAGAATTGAATGCCACTGTGTTCTTGGGGACCTTCAATGCTGCAGAAATTCTTTGGTACCCTTCCCCAGATCTGTGCCTCGACACAATCCTGTCTTGGAGCTCTACGGACAATTCCTTCGACCTCATGGCTTGGTTTTTGCTCTGACATGCACTGTCAACTGTGGGACCTCATATAGACAGGTGTGCCTTTCCAAATATGCCCAATCAATTGAATTTACCACAGGTGGACTCCAATCAAGTTGTAGAAACAGCTCAAGGATGATCAATGGAACAAGGATGCACCTGAGCTCAATTTCGAATCTCATAGCAAAGGGTCTGAATACTTATGTAAATAAGGTATGTGTTTTTAATTTTTAATACATTAGTAAAAATGGCTAAAAACCTGTTTTCGCTTTGTCATTATGGGTTATTGTGTGTAGATTGCTCAGGATTTTTATTTATTTAATCAATTTTAGAATAAGGCTGTAACTTAACAAAATGTGGAAAAAGTCAAGGGGTATGAATACTTTCCGATGGCACTGTATGTACTGGTATGTGTGTGACTGGTGGACGTTGCTGGTTGTGAATGTGGTGTAAGGGAATGAAGGTGGAAATGTAAGAAAAGTCGCTGAGGTGTAAACCATTAAGTTGAAACTTTAGAGCAGGGGAATTCAACTCTTACCCTATGAGGTCCGGAGCCTGCTGGTTTTCTGTTCTACCTGATAATTAATTGCACCAACCTGGTGTGACAGGTCTATATCAATCCCTGATTTAGAGGGGAACAATGAAAACTAGTGGAACTGGCTTCGAGGTCCAGAGTTGAGTTTGAGGGCTTTAGAGGGAGGAAACTACATGTGATTCAAGTTTGCTGCGTTCACGTCTGTTAACTCTGACCACTGTGGCTGAGGTGCAGTGGAGGGTCCTCAGAGGAGGAAGGGGAGGACCATCCTCAGTGAATTTCAGAAAAATGTAGGGTACCACCATGGTGTAGCCGGAGAACAGCTAGCTTCTGTCCTCTTCTGGGTACATTGACTTCAATACAAAATCTAGGAGGATCATGGTTCTCACCCCGTTCCATAGACTTACACAGTAATTATTACAACTTCCGGAGGACGTCCTCCAACCTATCAGAGCTCTTGCAGCATGAACTGACATGTTGTTTACCCAATCAAAGGATCAGAGAATGAATCTAGTACTGAAAGCATAAGCTACAGCTAGCTAGCACTGCATAAAATGTGGTGAGTAGTTGACTCAGAGAGAAAGACAACAGTTGTACAGTTTTAAACAAATTCATTTCTTCCTAAATTAAGGAAAAGCGAGAGAGAGAGCTAGCTATATTTCATGTTATATATATATATATATACAGTACCAGTCAAAAGTTTGGACACACCTACTCATTCAAGGGTTTTTCTTTATTTTTACATTGTAGAATATTAGTTAAGACATCAAAACTATGAAATAACACATATGGAATCATGTAGTAACCGAAAAATATTCTTCAAATAGCCACCCTTTGCCTTGATGACAGCTTTGCACACTCTTGGCATTGTGGAGGCCAGATCATCTGATGCAGCACACCATCACTCTCCTTACACAGCCTGGAGGTGTGTTGGGTCATTGTCCTGTTGAAAAACAAATTATAGTCCCACAAAGCCCAAACCAGATGGGATGGCGTATCGCTGCAGAATGCTGTGGTAGCCATGCTGGTTAAGTGTGCCTTGAATTCTAAATTAATCACTGACAGTCTCACCAGCAAAGCACCCCCATACCTTAACACCTCCTCCTCCATGCTTTACGGTGGAAACTACACATGTGGAGATCATCCGTTCACCCACACCACGTCTCACAAAGACACGGCGGTAGGAACCAAAAATCTCAAACTTGGACTCCAGACCAAAGGACAGATTTCCACCGGTCTAATGTCCATTGCTCATGTTTCTTAGCCCAAGCAGGTCTCTTCTTATTATTGGTGTCCTTTAGTAGTGGTTTCTTTGCAGCAATTCGACCATGAAGGCCTGATTCACACAGTCCCCTCTGAACAGTTGATGTTGAGATGTGTCTGTTACTTGAACTCTGTGAAGCATTTATTAGGGCTGCAATTTCTGAGGCTGCTAACTCAAATTAACTTATCCTCTGCAGCAGAGGTAACTCTGGGTCTTCCTTTCCTATGGCGGTCCTCATGAGACAGTTTCATCATAGCGCTTGATGGTTTTTGCGACTGTACTTGAAGAAATGTTCAATGTTCTTGAAATTTGTTCTTGCCATAATATGGACATGGTATTTTACCAAATAGGGCTATCTTATGTATGCCCCCCCCCAAATTAACTTTTAAGAAGGCACACTTGTTAATTGAAATGCATTCCAGGTGACCCCCTCATGAAGCTGGTTGACAGAATGCCAAGAGTGTGCAATGCTGTCATCAAGGCAAAGGGTGGCTATTTGAAGAATCTCAAATAAAATATATTTAGATTTGTTTATCATTTTTTGGTTACTACATGATTCCATATGTGTTATTTCATAGTTTTGTGGTATTAAATTCAACACGGACAGGGGAGGACCTGATCCTAGATTAGCACTTCCACTCTGAGATGCTTGATAGTTGATGCATACGACCCCAGGTCATCTGACCAGGTTGACCTCTGGGCCTTCATAAGGATAGTTATAGGAGGGGTTCAGTCAGAGTATACAGACATGGAGGTAACAGAGAACAATTAAGTACATTGTAAACCACTTCATGTCCTTGTTCTCCACAGGAGATACTGTGAGTTTAGTGCAGACTCTCATTACGGTATTTACTCAGTTGCTCTTTTCCCTGGTCATATAAATCCATAGAATCATTTTGGGTAGTTAAAACCTACTACTAGGCCTACCAGGTAGACTCTGATTACAGTGTATGCGCAGGTGGTCATTTGTAAACAATGAAAGACAGCATGTTTCTATGGCAGGTTTTCTTGGGTCCGTACCTGAGTATGTAGAGAGAGCGATGCGGCAGAAACAAGTCCAGCCATTCAGCGGGTTCATCCTCCCTCACCAAGCGCATCACACTGTCTGACAACAAACTCAGCCCTGCTATAGAGCTGCCACAGAACTGACAGAGAGAGAGAGGAGAGGAAGGGATAGAAGGGGGCAGGGAGACAGTGAAAGAGAAAGGGAGAGAGAGAGGCAGGATGAAAGACAAAAAAAAAGGGGTGAGGTGGGACGAGAGAATGACAGAGTTCCAAACAGCATTGTAAAAGAAACAACACTTTTGCCCAAAAAGTATTCACATTGTGCCCACTCAATAATCATGTCAGGGCAAAATTCTAGCACACAGAACACCATGTTCCATATTTATCATGCATTTCAGGTTAATATGAGAGCCGTCTACCTACCTTGACACTGTCGATGTGTGGTTTGATGTATCCAGCCTTGTCCAGGTCCAGGATATGCACAGGGCCTAGGAGAGGGCTGCCCTCAGAGAAAGCCACAGCTCGGAGGCGATCCATTCCCCCCTCACACACAGCTCCCCACCGAGCATACTCGGTCTCCCGGTAACCATGAATAGGCTTTGCTCTTCACTTTCACTTAGCTGCCTACTCAAAACACCCAGCTCAGACAGAGAGGGATGCTACTTAGCTAGCTGGCTATGGCTATCCAACACTGGAACTCTTCAAAGTCAAGGTAAGCTTTTGGTTTTATTAATTTATTGACTGTACACAGTACTGCATGATTGTAATGGGTTTACTAACGCGTTAGTTCTAGTAGCTTTGTTGACTATGACGTTAGCTAATATGGTGACAACGATGTAGGCTGAGTGTAGCGGTTAGCGGTTATGATATGAAGGTTTGGCTTGGAAAGGTATTTTCGCCTGGTCACAGACAGCTGATTTGTTGTGCACTGAAGTCTACAAGCAAAGGGAAAAGATGAGAGGAGGAGAGAGCGTAGAAGTTAGAAGGAATAGATCAGCTAGCTGCAGGCAAGAGTGTACAAGGCGGTATTGAATGTGTCATTGTCTGTCACCTTGATTACTCTATTTTCTCTCGAGCAGTGCACCTACGTTGTAAACTTTCATTCATAGGCTAGATTGTAGCAACCTTATGATGGGTATAGGGAAAATCATGAAGTAGTATCATGTAGTAGCCTAAACCTATCGATGTTACATTGAGCTGGGTAAATGAAATATGAATGACAGTCATCTAATATGCTGTAATAGAAATAAGGCCATGCTCATCATAAAAATAATCTTCCTCCCTCATCTTAAACGGCACCAACCACCACTGACATAGGCCCATATATTTCAATCATGTTGAAATCTATTTCATGTTCAGTAAATTGAGTTCTATTTTGCTAATTGTAGGCTACACTTTCTGTTATTTTTGCCTCACACTCTTGCCTGCAGCTAGCTGATCTATTCCTTCTCACTTCTACGCTCTCTCCACTGAACACAAATATAAAACACAACATGCAACAATTTCAAAGATTTACAGTTCATATAAGGAAAACAGTCTATAAAAACAGTCTATTATAAATAAATTAGGCCCTAATCTATGGATTTCACATGACTGGGCAGGGGTGCAGCCATGGGTGGGCCTTGGAGGGCATAGGCCCACCTACTTGGCAGCCAGGCTCACCCACTGGAGAGCCAGGCCCTGCCAATCAGAATGAGTTTTTTCTCCACAAAAGGACTTTATTACAGACAGAAATACTCCTCACCACCTTAGAGTGGCCTTTTATTGTACCTAGCACAAGGTGCACCTGTGTAATGATCATGCTGTTTAATCAGCTTATTGATATGCAACACCTGTCAGGTGGATGGATTCTCTTGGCATAGAAGAAATGCTCACTAACAGGGATGTAAACAAATTTGTGCACAACATTTGAGAGAGATAAGCTTTTTGTGCGTATGGAAAATGTCTGGGATTTTGTATTTCAGCTCATGAAACATGGGACCAACACTTTACATGTTGCGTTTATATTTTTGTTCAGTGTATTTCATGATGTGTAACGTGTGCAATATTGTGCCAAATCTGTGATTTAGTGCATAACTATTGGGTAAGTATTACAATAAGCAGCCTCAATAATTGCAGTCATATAGGCCTAGGTGATAATATCTCTCTGGAGCTAATATCTCTCTGGAGCTATTATTGTGGAATAATTCTAAAGTGAAGGTGAGATTTAAATGGAGAAAGCTGATCTGAGAGTACAGCTAACTTTTTTCTCTCATACCTATCAGTATCAATAAACGATCCAACGATGCACTTGGCAAACGTTCTTTCTGCGTGGTGTTTTGGGAAACGCATGTTACATCTTCGGCCGATGCATCGTTAAAACACGCATAAGCCTAAATTGCATCGCTATTGGGAAACCGGGCCCTGATTTCTCTATCTAAATGAAGATCTATTAAACTTTTAATGCATGATGACGATGATTAATAGCCTAACTCAATCCAAATATGAAACTTTACAGCATCTAGTAGAATATGGATATTGTTGTTATTGCTGCTACTGTTTTCTCTACATGTTTGTAAGTGAAATATAAGACTACAAAGCATTTGCATGATGCCAATAGGGAAATTAACCAAAAGAGTTCCTCCTTGCATACTGAAGCAGCCCCTCTGAGTGTAGGTTGGAGCGGAGGACGTGCAGCAGCTTTAGCCACATCCTTTATCTAGGCACTTTGTAGTCAACAAGCAAGGTCAATTTACAACTTACATCGTCCCAGTGGTCGAACTCATATATTTTCTTCCTCAGCCCAGGCTCGAGTTCTTTAATGAGAGCACCCTCCTCTTCCTCACTTATGAATTCCATCCTCACGTCCACCTGTCCGCGAAGCCTCTGGACCAACTCCCGGGTCGAACCGCAGATTAGCTGGTCATCTCTGAACTGCAGGCCGCTCTTCGTAGCAGCTCCGGAGCAACTCGCTGCCGAACTTATACATGATGTGGAACTGCACAGAGGCCGTTTATGAATTCGTCTGGCAGCTGTAATCAGCAGTCTCATGCTTCATTAAATAAAAGTCTTCATGTAGACTGTCAGATTTGCTAAATGAAGCTATGGTTTGTTGTTGTCTGATGGCACAGAAGTCAGATCACGAAGGAGGGCGACATTTTGAAAACGCACTGCATTGTGGGAGTTCTATCTTCTTCTGTTTGTTTTATGGTGGACTACATCCAAAAGTTGTATTGCCACCACCAGCTTGACTGTTTGAAACCAAAAATAAAGTACATAAATAAATCCATACTTAATAGTGATTCTAACAATCCACACTAATAAAAATAGTACATTGCCTAAACAAACAAAACTCCCACTTCTTCCTTCTTTTGGTTCTCCAGGAATATTTTTCTTCTCTTCCAAATCAACTTCCCACGAAACGCCAGATATAACCCTCTTGAGGGGTGCCCTGTTCCGAAGAGACACACACAACACTTCAAACTTATGAAATCGATTAATACACAACACACGTTCCTTCTGTTCCACAGAATCACAAAAAATCTAAATAAGCCCAACTCTCGTGATCCTCACATCTTCACTTTACCCAGCACTCTCTCCACCAGTTTGGATAACTCAAATGGTTTCTTCAAGATTGGTACTCTGCTCGGCTGCTCCTTATTAACAAACTGTACTCCTACTAGATACGAAGGGTCATTCTCATCACTGTACCCTACTTTGCTCCGTTTTCCATTCTTTTGAACAATACTCCAATTCTCCTTGATTCTACCGCCATTGTACTCAGATTCCACTTCATCATCCGCTTCCGCCATCTTCCCATTTCCCATGTCCCAATGTGCAATGACAATGACAATGGAGGCCTACACCTATCCTCCATGGTAGCCTCGCGTCCAGCCTCATTGCACCCAAATAAAGCTCCACGACAATCAGGAGTTGTATTGTCGTCACACTTTTCAATAAATAAATAAAGCCTAGCTGCCTAGGCCTAAAATAACAAGCTATTAACCTTTTCCCTGAAATTACAACAAGCTTCTATGTTATTGTCACGCCCTGGCTCGGGGGACTCTCGTATGTTGAGCCAGGGTGTTAGTTTCTATGTTTTGTTGTGGGTTCTAGGTTATTGTATTTCTTTGTTTGAGTGACTCCCAATCAGAGGTAACGAGTGTCAGCTGTTGGCTCGTTGTCTCTGATTGGGAGCCATATTTAACTATCTGTCTTTCACGTTGTGTTTGTGGTTTCTTGTTCATTTCGGTTCGTGTTAAACCGTAGACGTCACGTTTTCGTTTGTGTTTTTGATCGTGTGATCATTTATAGTAATAAAATATGTTCACCTTCAACGCTGCGCATTGGTCCTCTATGTTAGACGATCGTGACAGAAGAAACCACCAAGATGGGACCAAGCAGCGTGTTCAGGAGCCATCGCCAGGGAGATCCCTCACAGATCTCCTTCGCCTCCTGGACTGGGTCAAGCCGAGGGAGGAAGACAAGGGCTTGACATTATGGCAGAAGGGCGAGAAGCTGGCGAGGGATATGGAGACGTGGTCCACGGGTAGGAGAGACGCCCCGAAAATTTTTAGGGGGGGGCTCACGACGGCGGACCAGCAGGAGGCCGCGATAGAGCGGTCCAGTGGGTTGCCGGAGAAGGCCGCCGGGTTACGGGGGCCACTGGTAGAAGAGGGGATGGAAGGTGTGGAGGCACGGCGAGAGGTACTGGCGTGTGTTGCCAGTCCGGTCCGGCCCGTTCCAGATCCCGGTGTAGAGCCAGTGGTGTGTGTCCCCAGTACGGTCCGGTCTATTCCTGCTCCCCGCACCGAACCTGCGGTGCGCGTCGCCAGCCCAGTCCGGCCCATTCCTGCTCCCCGCATCAAGTCTGTGGTGCATCTCGTCAGCCCGGCTCTGCCCGTTCCTGCTCCCCGCACCAGGTCGGGGGTGCGCGTCGCCAGCCCGGTCCGGCCCATTCCTGCTCCCCGCGTCAAGTCTGTGGTGCGTCTCGTCAGCCCGGCTCTGCCCGTTCCTGCTCCCCGCACCAGGTCGGGGGTGCGCGTCGCCAGCCCGGTCCGGCCCATTCCTGCTCCCCGCGTCAAGTCTGTGGTGCGTCTCGTCAGCCCGGCTCTGCCCGTTCCTGCTCTCCGCACCAGGTCTGTGGTGCGCGTCGCCAGCCCGGTCCGGCCCATTCCTGCTCCCAGCACCAAGTCTGTGGGGCGGTTCGTCAGCCCTGTCCGGCCCGCTCCTGCTCCCCACACCAAGCCAGTGGTGTGCGTCGTCAGTGCAGCACGGCCCGTGCCTGTTCCCCACACCAAGCCAGTGGTGTGCGTCGTCGGTCCGGCACGGCACGTGCCTGTTCCACTGGAGCCGGATCCGCCGCCTAGGCGGAGTGCCCACCCGGTCCCTCCCCTGTTGTGTTTCGTTGGCGCGGTCGGAGTCCGCGCCTTTAGGGGGGGGTACTGTCACGCCCTGGCTCGGGGGACTCTCGTATGTTGAGCCAGGGTGTTAGTTTCTATGTTTTGTTGTGGGTTCTAGGTTATTGTATTTCTTTGTTTGAGTGACTCCCAATCAGAGGTAACGAGTGTCAGCTGTTGGCTCGTTGTCTCTGATTGGGAGCCATATTTAACTATCTGTCTTTCACGTTGTGTTTGTGGTTTCTTGTTCATTTCGGTTCGTGTTAAACCGTAGACGTCACGTTTTCGTTTGTGTTTTTGATCGTGTGATCATTTATAGTAATAAAATATGTTCACCTTCAACGCTGCGCATTGGTCCTCTATGTTAGACGATCGTGACAGTTATCCATGTCAAATGCATAAAGGCTATGTAAAAAAGGAATGTATAAGTATTTTTAAATCAAATAGATAGTCTTACAAGAACGGTACTAAACTAGGCCTAATGCTGTGAGCTCTTTTATTGTCTTTTGGGTGTTGTCTTTTGCTCACTAGGCTATGCCCATGCTATCTTTGTATTTCATGCCAGAGCCATACAGTTAGAGGCTATGTAAATAAGTAATTTATTTCCATAGCTCCGGGTCGTGCTAACTTTGTGAAGCATGACCTACACTCATAAAATCCCATGTCTCTTACACAGTGTACTTCCCCACCATAGCCTCTCTGTGGACTACTTTCATTTATCTTGCACAATGGAGGGTGATGACATGGGTGTGGAGGACTGATATGAGTTCTGGCGTTAAACACTCTACAAAGCTAACTCAGCTGATATACACACTGTAGGTAAATACATGTATGCGGACACTTTAGAACACAGTTTCTTCACTACTTGCTGCTGTACAAACACATGCAAATGATTGACTAGACAAACTAGTCTCCTTTTATGCAACAAAACAAACAGAAAGGTAAAACTGTTTTTCTGGCGGGCCTCAAACAAATTAAAGCCAACCATTAATGGTTAATGGTTGATGCACCAACCTGCCATTACTCAACAGAGGACACAATTATAGCCTAAACAGGTGGGGTTTTATTGAGGACAATCATGCAGCTTACTACAACCCTCCCAACCGTCACTTTGAATGTGCCTATATGTAACAGTACTCTTCTTGCGTTGTGTACAATCAATCATCAACACGAACTCCATCTTGTAACACCAGTCATGGAGCTTTATTCTGATAGGAACAGCACAAAATTGCAAGTCATGCAATGCACGGCTCACCATCCAACTCTGCACTCACGCACGCTGGTTTGGTGCTTGTTCACTGGGGCATGTAGTTACCAAAATAATACAATTACAATATAATATCTTTAACAATGTACCTGATAGGAACAGCACAAAATTGCACTGTACAAAATATACAAACCCCCCACCAGACACAGTAAGTTGCTAGCTAGTATTAGCTGGAATTCTCTACAACAAATATTCACCAAAAAACACTGCATCTTATGTGTGATGTTCGAATAACATTTACAAACAAATTGATATAAATTATACATTTACATCATCACTTGGGAGTATAAAAATCACTTTTGACGTACAGTGCTTTGCAACCAACAACTTACCGCTGGTTTGGTGCTTGTTCACTGGGACGATTCTAACTGAAACATCCTCCCTCGTAAGCAAGCTACGCCAACCAGCCAATAAGATGCCATGTTGAGTAGGTGAAGGCAAGACAAAACCAAAAACCCATTGGCTTAACAATAATGTGGCAAGGGGAATCACCAATATAACCCTGTTACATATAGAAATGGTTCTGTGAATGGGGCGACTGTTATTTTTTGCTCATTGTGTAGCCTGCATATATAAGGAAAAACCAATTCAGCAACCAGAAACAACATATCAAACTAATCACCCAACATTTTTTATATAAGTTAAACAACACCAATTTCATGATAACACTTCAAAAGTTCTCAAAAAGTGGTCTTTATGAGGTTGGTGCATGTCATAATGGGTCTGCAGGCTATTATGTGGCTGGGGAATATTGCTCTGTTACAAATAGATGAAGTATAAAGTACTCCTCAACATTAATCAGGGATTCTTGAATGTCAGGACAATCCTTGTCTGGCAGGGAAACTTTATTGTTATAGTAAAAATATATTTTTTTTTTCATTATTTGAACTTAAAAAGCAAATATAGGGGTATTTTATAAGGGAAAATATTTGTTTTTGGAATTTTCTAAATACTTTCATTATTCATTTCCATGCCTGGAAATGCCCTTGTCCGGAGCAAAGGACCCAATTTCAAACTCTCCAAAAAAGTGTTTACAATTCTAAAAACGGCAACAATGGATATTAACTGAAAAATAATCTTATGTAGTTTCTTGCATAGCCCTCTGTGTCACGCCCTGACTCTGGGGAGTCTTATTTGTTGAGTCAGGGTGTGTATTTTCTATGTGGTGTAGGCAGGGGCCGTGTGTTCATTAGGGCGATATGGGCGACGCACTGCCAAACGGGAAAAGGAAGGGATTTTTTTTCTAATCAATTATATCACGGCAAAAGTAGTTATCAGTGTTCTAATCTAGACGTCTTATCTGCCACTAAATGTCCAATCAGGCTAAAGTCGTGCTTCAAATGTCCCCGCCCGTTTTGGGGCGATTTCAGTCAGGTTGAAAATCGCCCAGAAGTCTCTCATAGCCTCTAATGTAAAATCAATTTTTTTCAAATATCAGAGCTTTCAATACAATCTCTATGGGTTTCTGAGGGCTTGCACTTACGCGCTTTCGTCATACGTAACATAACCATGAACGTAACTAAGAAAAGAGCGGGTAGCCTCATCAATCAATTCACTACTACTGTCAAAATGGCTAGCCTTCAGTGCAACTCGATTGTCTCTTTGAAAGAAGTTCCTTTTTGTCGGCGAACAAATCAAGATAAATTGGCAACGAAACAATTAGGACCTCCCAGACCAAATTTAATAATTCAACAGGTTTCTACTAAGCAGAGTCGTGAACACTGTCTACGAGAATCGAGACGACCTCATAGAATGTTTTGAAGCCATTCGGACGGGTTCATTGGGTTCATTTGACCAGCCCACCGTGAGAGAGGCATCTGGCTACGTGAGGATGCTACATGATGAAGATTTTATTTTTTTCCTGCGGCTTTTTCACAAAATCATGCCCCACGTCGACATTCTGTACCAGAAGCTACAGAAGAAGGACATCGATGCTGTCTTTATCAAACGTGCCCTCGACAGCTTCACAAGCAGTGTGCAGGCCATAAGGTAAGATTAAACAATATCATTCGATCTTTCTCAAAGCAGAGCTTTATTTGAAAATGTATGCATGAAAGGAGACTGCATTTGTGTTTGAAATTACATTATTCTCATTATATATGGCCAGTGGTGTAATCTAGCTTATTTTATATACTATGTGTACTGTACAGTGGTGCTCATAAGTGTATGAACACATTCTAAAGTTGACTAAAAAGAGGAATAAAAAAATAAAAAAATCATATTTTGGAAATTGATCTTAATGACTTAATTAAAAAAGTTGGAAAATCCAACCTTTAAGGACACCAATTTTCTTTTCTTTTTTATTCCTCTTTTTAGTCAACTTTAGCATGGGATCATAAGCTTATGAGCACCACTGTATACTGTGCTGAACATCCAGGCTATGTGAGACACAAAGGCTAACTTAAACACTAAAGACTTTATGCATCCCTGCCCATTTTAAGTGGAACTGAAGTATTTGTACTATACATGGATACATTGCATATACCTGTGCATCACATAGACAACAATACTGTACAAAGCCAACAAACACATTGGTCTGTTTGCCTTCAGGGACTCCTCTCAACAGCAGCTGCAAGAAGCAACAGGAGCCAAAAGACCCAGAACAGCTTTGAGAGAAGAGGAGAAGCAGAGGCTGTCTGAAGAGGTCTGCAACACCATCCTGGATCACACCAAAGAAAGGTTCTCTTTCTCTGGCCACCTTGTGAGTGCTACCTTACTGCAAGCAGACATGTTTGAAAGGTACTGCCATTCATTTCCTGATGAGGCTCTGAATGCCACTGTGAATGCATACCCCATGCTGAGCAAGGCAAAGCTCAAGACAGAACTATCTCTGATCTATGAGAATCCTGAATTCAAGGGCTGCTGTGGTGCACTGGCACTGTACCAGGTTCTCATGAGCTACAACCTCCAGGAGATGTTCTCTGAGACTGTGACTCTGTTGAACATCCTCATAACTACTCCCATGACAACAGCTGAAGCTGAGAGATGTTTCTCAACTTTGACACGAGTTAAGACATTCCTGCGAAATTCAATGGGCTAGGAACGTCTGAATGCACTGGCCATGCTTTCCATGGAGAAGGAACTAGTCCTCAGCATGCCTGATTTCAATGAGAAAGTCATTGAACGCTTTGCTGTATTGAAACAGAGAAGAGAACAGTTTCAGTACAAGTAATGTAGCCTCTCTCTCTCTTTGTCCCTCCCTGTCTGTCTCTTTAACACACACACGCCCAAATCAGTTCACAGTTGATGTTGTTTAAAATAGTTATTTTTCATTTAAAAAAAAGTAAAAAAAAAAATAATCTGTTCATGTTCATTTTTACAAATCTATACAATTGGCCAGAATATGGTTGTTCATATTTACAAATCTATACAATTGGCCAGAATATGGTTGTTCATTTTTACAAAGCCATACAGATAGCTGTGTTTACCTTTTCTAGAAATTACTTTCAAATTCTGTTTTCAGGCAAAATGTCTATCACTGTTCATTTTCACAAATCTATACAAGAGGGCAGAATATGGAAGTCTATAAAAATTTCTTATTACCAATAACTTGCATCAATGTTTTCAGTAGCCTCTATCAAAAGCTCCTGCTTGCTTGTTGTGAATTATGCTCAGGTGCACATATTTCCAATTCAACCATGAGGCAAAACATGTGGTAAAAGCTCTTGTTGATCCTGCAATCTGAACAAATACCAAGATGCTGTATTTTCAGCTGATATTTCATTTGTTTATGGAAATGCATATTGTTTATGCAGTGTTGAGGAATGTGAAAGAACACCCTTGATTATTTTTACTGTGATAACTTATTTTGATTTTGTAAGCCAACACTTTTGAGATCAGTCAATAAATGCTTCTGGTATTGACTTATATGCTGCCCCTGTCTTCATGTTGTTGCTGGACATATCTTTTTAAAAATGTGTGTAGGTCACCTAAATCATCAGAAAAATTGCCCCCCCTGAGAATTTTTTCAGGAGCCGCCACTGGGTGTAGGTCTATGTTATATGTTTTAACTCCTGAGTGGCGCAGTGGTCTAAGGCACTGCATCGCAGTGCTAACCATGCCACTAGAGATCCAGGCTCTGTCGCAGCCGACCGGGAGACTCATGGGCGGCGCACAATTGGCCCAGCGTCGTCCAGGGTAGGGGAGGGAATGGCCGGCAGGGATGTAGCTCAGTTGATAGAGCATGGCGTTTGCAACGCCAGGGTTGTGGGTTCGTTTCCCCGGGGGGGGGGCAGTATAAAAAAAATATATATATATATGTATTCACTAACTGTAAGTCGCTCTGGATAAGAGCGTCTGCTAAATGACTAAAATGTAATGTAAGTCTAGTATGTCTAGATCTATGTTGGCCGGTGTGGTTCCCAATCAGAGGCAGCTGTTGCTTGTTGTCTCTGATTGGGGACCATACTTAGGCAGCCTATTGGCACTAGTGGGTTGTGGGATCTTGTTCTGTATAAGGTTTGTTGTGTTACCTTAGGACTTCACGTGTCGTTAGTTTATTGTTTATTCGTGTAATAAACATGTTTGCATATCACGCTGCGCCTTGCTCTGACCCGTTCATCAACGTACGTGACACTCTGTGACTTTAAATAATATTTCTCTCAAAACTGTGATTCCTAAAAGATGTGTCAGGAGATTTGGTGAACTCCGTCAGATTTGTCTAAAATCATAAATTAATCAGGAATAAGCAGGGTCAGCTATACAACAAGGACCCCTTCTTCATGTCCTCATAACATGTAGTGCAACAAGACCACTCATGATCTGTTAAGTTCTCTCCTTTTGATAGATTTAAAGAAACAATATTGGAATCACCATGGTCACAACCATAAACTGTCAACTCCATCTATCTAATAGATTAAGATAGAATATGAATTTTGGTTCAAATATGTTTTTTTTATTAGGTTTTAGAATTGCTACTGTGTATACCACTTGAATGAAGAAGAACAATTACATTTTTGTTAACTGTAAAACATCAACTCTGTCAAACTTCTGTTTAATGTCAACTCCATCAGAGTGCTGAAAGTTCTAATAAAATGATTATGTTTTTATTGGGGATTTTCAAATGAATAATTTTCCATATTTTAGAATTGTTTGTATTTAACATTTATTTTTAGAGGGGAAAATCTTTCTGTTTTGAGTATCTGTTGTCCACTCTGTCACTGATAGACCCCTTAAGATCGATTTTTTTTGTAAAACGTCCTATTAATGCGTCCTTATTACACTGTAACAAGTATTGTAGTTAACTAACAACTCATAGTTACAGTTTAATAACAACATGTAACTGGTAGTAATTTCGATCTGTAATTACAGAAGTGTAACAAGGAATGCTTGTTGCCATGCTTGTTACAAATGGGCAGGTTTCCACTAAATTCACCAACTAATTGTTTTGTTTCTTCTCAGCTGCATCCGATTCATTAACAACTGTGACAAAGGTTGGGATCCCTTGTGGAAGCGCTGGGTGTCTGAGCGATTATAGCCATAGGCTATAATTATTTAACCATGAAAGTGCACTGTTCAAAATATATCTCCAGTCAACATTGTTGCTAGTACTTGCCCCAAAAATAAAGCATACTATCTGGGTTAACTTGGTTGAGCTTACGAAAACAGATCTAGTACGAGTGTCATCTCAGATGAGGAATAAGACACTATTTCAAAGCATAGTACATGTAATGTTTGCCTACGTACAATGCAATTATTAGTTGTTACACAGGATTTAGCTAGTTAAAATGACGTGTATCTTGAGGGATACTTATTTTGTAATTAATGTGTACTTATACAGTACATTACCCATCCTGACAACCTGGCCCTCAATTTATAGCTTCTGGAAGCGCCATCCAAGTGGGAGAATAAACACACTAGTACGCCATAGAGTACATGTAATATTCACATAAGTACAATGTAAATACTAGATGTTACACAGGATTTGGCTAGTTATAATTACGTTTATCTTGAGGGGTACTTACTTGTAATTACAGAGTACCAATAGCCAGTGGTGGAAAAAGTACCCAATTATCATACTTGAGTAAAAGTAAAGATATCTTAATAGAAAATGACTGAAGTAAACGTGAAAGTCACCCAGTAAAATACTCCTTGAGTAAAAGTCTAAAAGTCTTTGGTTTTAAATATACTGAAGAATCAAAAGTAAAAGTCTCAATAAGGATCTCGTTATGCATTCAAATTGCCATCGATAAAATGCTATTGTTTTCGTTGTCCGTAGTTTATGCCTACCCATACCTTAACCCCACTGCCACCATGGGGCGCTCTGTTCACAATGTTGACGTCAGCTAACCGCTCGCCCACATGATGCCATATATACGCTGTCTGCCATCTGCCCGGTATGGTTGAAACCGGGATCAATCTGTGAAGAGCACACTTCTCCAGCATGCCAGTGGCCATCGAAGGTGAGCATTTGCCCACTGAAGTTGGTTACGACGCCGAACTGCAGTCAGGTCAAGACCCTGGTGAGGATAACGAGCACCCAGATGAGCTTCCCTGAAACGCTTTCTGACCGTTTGTGCGGAAATTCTTTGGTTGTGCAAACCCACAATTTTCTCAGCTGTCCGGGTGGCTGGTCTCAGATAATCCCTCAGGTGAAGAAGCCGGATGTGGGGGTCCTGGGCTGGCGTGGTTACAAGTGGTCTGCGGTTGTGAGGCCAAGTGGACATACTGCCAAATTCTCTAAAACGACGTTGAACATTCAATTCTCTGGCAACCGCTGTGGACCAACACTTTACATGTTGTGTTTATATTTTTGTTCAGTATAGTTGCTCCCATCATCAACTGATAAACACTATACATTCAGTAATTATGTTCTAGAATTAAGAAGAGCAACAATAAAGACTGAGGTTTCTTTATAGAGTTCTATGAGTTCACATAATAACACTTCTAACATCTCCTGTTACAAATTCCTTGTTGAATAAATGTATCCTTTTCTGGCCCACCCATGGCTGCACCCTTGTACAGCCATGTGAAATCCATAGATTAGGGCCTCATTTATTTATTTCAATTGACTGATTTCCTTATATGAACTGTAACTCAGTAAAATCGTTGAAATTGTTGCATGTTGCGTTTATATTTTTGTTCAGTATACATGGTCATTTAGAGTTGTGTGACGGTGAAATCAACTAGCTCCCCCTGTAGGGCAGACTGAAGAGTCAGCAACCAGCATGCCACGGTGGAGGCAGAGCGAACACTGAGATCCACAGCAAAGCTCCTGGAGACAGCTACTTCTTTGTCCTGAATCTTAAGTTTCAAGCTGGCAACAGGAACCTCATGATAGGTCTCACTATTTTATAGGCAGGATATGACTCATGCTCCTCCTCAGCATCAAGCATCAAGCCGACTCCTCCTTCTCCTCCTCCTCCTCCTCCCATTGTCTGAGTTTGTCCACCATAATCTGGCACTGTCTGTGCAGGGGGCCTGGGGAGTCCGGGTTGGCCGCTCATGAACTGGAAGATTGACCCGGAGAAGCCTTGCCTGGATCCTGAGGGCTTCTCCCCCTCCTTGGGTTTGTGGGCCACCTGTGAGTCCTCTCCCTGGGGCTTGGTGACCACCATGGAGGTGAGATGAGTCACGAAGCCACACTTCCGACAAAGATCCAGGGCCTCATTCTACACCTTCTCTTTCGCCTTCCCACTCGACTGCACCTTTTTGTCCAGTAGCTGCTTTACAGTGAGGTAGTCCTACAGCCTCTGGATGTGGCTGTCAGAACTGGCTTCAATGGGGTCCTCCATTGGTATTGTCTCAGAGTACATCACCCTATTTATTTTTGATATGGCTATGACCTCTGCGGTGAACATCTCTATGTTGTTGTCGGTGATCTTGCCAGACACCACGATCTTGGAGCCGTTGTAGTACTGGCTGAAGTTGGTCTGGGTCAGGTTAGCCCCACTCAGGTACACCATCTGCATGTCCATCAATAGGGGTGAGGCCACCTCTTCATAAAATCCCTGTTAATCATACAGTACAGGTAGCCTAGTTGTTATGAGTGTTGGGCCAGTAACCGAGAGGTCGCTGGTTTGAATCCCAGAGCCAACTAGGTGAAAAATCTATCAATGTGCCCTTGAGCATGGCACTCAACCCTAATTGCTCCTATAAGACACTCTGGATAAGAGTGTCTGCTAAATGACTAAAATGTAAATGTACAGAATCCATTAGTCCTGCCCCCTGCTCCTCCTTGTTGCCTCTCAAAAAATCTACATTGAGGAAATCAGGATATAACAGTCAAGCCTCCTTAGATGAAATACAATCTAATTGCGCTTTAAAGGTTGGTTCAGCCCTTTTATATTCCATTTACTGAAGCTTAGTCGGGACCATTTTTGATCATTTGTGTTTTATGATTTATGTTGAGCTACACTACATAGCCAAGGGTATGTGGACACCCCTTCAAATTAGTAGATTTGGCTATTTCAGCCACACCCGTTGCTGACAGGTGTATCAAATCGAGCAAACAGCCATGCATTCTCCATAGACAAACATTGGCAGTAGAATGGCCCGTACAGAAGAGCTCAGTGATTTTCAACATGGCACCGTCAGAGAATGTCACCTTTCCAAAAAGTCAGTTTGTCAAATTTCGGCCCTGCTAGAGCCCCGGTCAACTGTAAGTGCTGTTATTGTGAAGTGGAAATGTCTAGGAGCAACAACGGCTCAGCCGCGAAGTGGTAGGCCACACAAGCTCACAGAACGGGACTGCCAAGTGCTGAAGCATGTAAAGATTGTCTGTCCTCGGTTGCAACACTCACTACCGAGTTCCAAACTGCCTCTGGAAGCAAGGTCAGCACAAGAACTGTTCGTCGGGAGCTTCATGAAATGGCTGAGCAGCCGCACACAAGCCTAAGATCACCATGCGCAATGCAAAGCGTCGGCTGGAGTGGTGTAAAGCTCGCCGCCATTGGACTCCGGAGCAGTGGAAACGTGTTCTCTGGATTGATTAATCACCCTTCACCATTTGGCAGTCCAAAGGACAAGAGATGGTGAGAACGCCAGGAGAACGCTACCTGCCCGAATATATATAGTGCCAACTGTAAAGTTTGGTGGAGGAGGAATAATGGTCTGCGGCTGTTTTTCATGGTTCAGGCTAGGCCCCTTAGCTCCAATGAAGGGATATCTTAACGCTACAGCATGCAATGACATTTTAGACGATTCTGTGCTTCCATGTTTGTGGCAACAGTTTGGGGAAGGCCCTTTCCTGTTTCAGCATGACAATGCCCCTGTGCAAACGAGGTCCATACAGAAATTGTTTGTCGAGATCGGTGTGGAAGAACTTGACTGGCCTGTACAGAGCCCTGACCTCAACCCCATCTAACACCTTTGGGATGAATTGGAACGCCAACATCAGTGCCAGACCTCACTAATGCTCTTGTGGCTGAATGGAAGCAAATCCCCACAGCAATGTTCCAACATATTATTATTATTATTATTATTATCAAGTGGAAAGCCATCCCAGAAGAGTGGAGGCTGTTATATCAGCAAAGGGGGGGACCAACTCCATATTAATGCCCATGATTTTGGAATGAGATGTTCGACGAGCAGGCGTCCACATACTTTTGGTCATGTAGTGTATGTAAGAAAAAATTCAAATCCATTGTAGTGCAGAGACTGTAGTGTGAATACACAGTGTGTGTTCCCTTTCTTGCAGCTGCAGAGCAGCATCAGATTCCTCATATATTCTGCATCCCACACTGTGCCATCTTCTCCAGGAACTCAAAGTTGACATCCATTCCAAAGCCAAGACAGTAGAGCGGGAATTTCTTACCAATGGCTTCCTTTACGTTCTTGTGGATCTTTTCCAGGTTGGTCTCACCTGTGGTTGGGTCTCCATCAGTGAGCAGTGTGCGGAGGGAGGCTGAGCCCTCTCGTGGGAGTCGGTGTAACATGGCTGTGCCCTCCAAGACTGCAGCATTAATGTCGGTGGCTCCTCTGTCGTGAATGTGTAGTGCAAAGCTCTTGGCAGCCTCCAGGTTTTCCTGGTTGGCCGGCAGCAGCTCCTTCTTCCAGGTAGATACAAAGTAGTCGAAGGTGATTAGGCCAAAGTGGTTGTCCTCTGCCAGGTCTACCAGGATCTTCAACAAGGCCTCACAGGTCTGCTCCATTTTCCTGCCATGCATGGAGCCACTCCGATCAACGATGAAGACCACATTTTTTGGTATGCGTGGTAGGTCACTGGGAGCAAGGTGATGGACAAAATATCATTTTGACTCCCATGGACGTGTTCCTGTGGACGTCATAGACAATGACCAGGTCTTTGTTCAGGTCCTGCTCTCCACAGCTGTCACAATGCACCTTTTATTTATTTATTTTTTGGGGCCCATCCTCTTCGGAGGACAAAAATAAACTTTGTTTTTACAGCTTTTTCTTTAGTTGTTACATGTTCAGTGTGCAGCGTTTTCCTTTCTGTTTTACATGTACATTCTACACACATTTTACATACATGGCACTTTTTGTATTTATTATTATATATTTATTTTTTACAGTAATTAGATAGCAAGAATAAAATTATTTGATATGTTGATATAGATTACATCTAGATAGATAGTACTTATAAATTATACATTGTGTTTTCAGTCATGAGCTTTTAAACCCACCCCTCAGCTACTCTGTCCATCCCACCTACAGTATCTCTGTAAACCACCCTCTTATGATTTCCATGTGCCATATATTTTTCAACTGTGCAGTGATGTTTTACTTAAATTCTGAACCTGTCTAATCTGTCAGATTGTAAGTTAAAGATACATATTTTTTACAATGATTGATTGACCATGGTTTTCCAAATCTCCCAACAATGCTATTTGTAGGGTTAATTTTTGATAAATGCGATTTTTTCAGCCCCTCCTGAACCTGTGATCAGAAACAAGCTACATGGGGGCAATAACAAAATAAGTGATCTAATGATTCTGTCTCTTCATAGCTACATCTGCAGAGCTGAGATGGTTGTATGATCCATATACATAACATTCTGTTTGTGGCAAGAATTTTGTATAATAATTTAAATTGAAAAACTAAGTTTTGAATCTGGCGTTATTTTGTGTATCAGTTCATAAACCATGTGCCATGGAATCGGCACATCGAAATATCTCTTCCTCACTATTTTGCAACCTGTATGGCACTTCCGCCGAGGCTGCCTCCTTGTTCAGGCAGGTTTCGGCGTTCGGCGTCACCGGCTTACTAGCTATTGCCGATCCATTTATCATCACTCCATTTGTCTTGTCCTATCAATCACACACACCTGGTCCTTAGCCCTCATTATTCATTGTATAAGTGTTCGCTCTGCTTCGTTGTCTGTGTGGGTGATTGTTTGAAAGTGAGCTGTGTGTAGCGCGGTTGAGCTACCCTTACCTTGCTGTTGCCAGGGTAGAATTTTCCCCTGTGCCTATGTTTATTGGATTTGAGCGCATTTGTGTGTTAACGAAGGATTAAACGCTGTATTCGGTGATTACCCTCCTGCGCCTGACTCCTTTCATCACACTCGGTCAACATTTTGGTCCTCAAGTAAAACATGTATACATTTTTATTTTATTTTTTTGTTGTTGCCAATTTTGGTCTTTAATAAAGGGCAGAAAAACAAGTTTCCTACCTTCTCCCCCGTCCACTTGCCTCCTCCATTTTTTTTTGGTAATGCTGCAATCAGTTGGTTGTAATTTTGGATAGAGCAAACATTTCCATAATAATATAATAATATGCCATTTAGCAGACGCTTTTATCCAAAGCGACTTACAGTCATGTGTGCATACATTTTTACGTATGGGTGGTCCCGGGGATCGAACCCACTACCCTGGCGTTACAAGCGCCATGCTCTACCAAATGAGCTACAGATATATACTGTACTGTATGTTTGCATTTGACATAACTCCACCTTTCCTATTCATAATATCATTAACAAAGATAATACGTTTTTATAATGAAAGTAAAAAATTAAAATAAATTTGAATATTTGAATTTAACCATTTTTATTTGTTGTAATATCTGTTCTGTCTTTTCTGGAGGATGAAACTGGAATTGCAACCAGCTTTGTATGGCTTGTTTTAGAAAGGGCGATATTTTGAAAAAGGTTCAATTTTCAGTTAACTGAAAGTGAGAGGTTGTAATCTGGATATATCCTCTTTCTTTGCGAATGGTAAATTACTTGATTACTGCTGTTTAGAGTTCTCTTTTATTGTATTTTTTTTTGTGTTGTCTTTTGCTCACTAGGCTATACTCATGCTATCTTTGTGGGACATGCTATCTTTCCTAAAATAGCCTACCTTCCAGTTGGGGGAGAAACAAAACAAAAAGGGGCACAGGAAGGGTGCAGCCAAGAAGGCAGGTGTCCATTTTCTCTTGATCCTTAACCAGGTTGTCATGCCTCTGCTTCATACTGCTTGCACAGCTGGTTCAGCAAGGTACAAGGTTACAGAATGTTCAGTTAGATCAGGTCAGAATTCGACCAAAACAATTCAGGTCGCTTTCCCCTGGTCAGATGTTGCATGAATCAACCAATGCTTACATACAACGTCATCGACTGTGTCATTGACTGACTTATTGCTAGAACATATGATGTGGTTAGCTGATATGTCAAAAATATCTATCCATGCCTTATAAGATCTGGCATGCGTCAGCAGCGCCTGGGCAGAGGATGTGCCCTCTGTCTGCTATGCATGATGACGTCATGTCGCTACAAGGAGAGGGAGGCTGACACATTGACAGTACTACTCATAGACACTAGGTGACAGTATAGTATCATAGTTCCTGCTTGTAACATGAACGCTTCAATGAGAACCTTCTCTAGGCTCTACTCTCTAGGCCCTTTACTCTTTTCTATTTTTACCAATGACCTGCCACTGGCATTAAACAAAGCATGTGTGTCCATGTATGCTGATGATTCAACCATATACGCTACGCGTCAGCAACCACAGCTAACGAAGTCACTGAAACCCTTAGCAAAGAGTTGCGGTCTGTTTTGAAATGGGTGGCCAGTAATAAACTAGTCCTGAACATCTCTAAAACTAAGAGCATTGTATTTGGTACAAATAATTCCCTAAGTTCTAGACTTCAGCTGAATCTGGTAATGAATGGTGTGGCTGTTGAAGTTGAGGAGACTTAATTACTTGGCGTTACCTTAGATTGTAAACTGTCATAACATATAGATTCAATGGTTGTAAAGATGGGGAGAGGTCTGTCTGTAATAAAGAGATGCTCTGCTTTTTTGACACCACACTCCACAAAGCAAGTTCTGGGGTATGGACAATAGGGGATGATGAGAAAGGAGGGTGAGGAGGGAGAGAAAGAGAGAGAGGTGGGGGCTGGGAAAAGAGAGGATGGGGAGAAAGGAGGGGGGAGTGCTCTCTGCAGATATTCTGGTGGCTTCATTCTCACCAGCAAACCATGTTGGCCTACTTACTCCCTCCCTCTCTCTCTCTTTTTCTCTCTCTTTCTCTGTCTCTCTTTCTCTCTCTCTCTCTCTCTCCCGCGCTCTCCACACGTCTCCTCCATCCCCATCACATCACTCCCAACTCCCTCTTCTCTTTCCAGGCTAACCTCCTCTCGTCTTGCAAAACAAGTCCTTTTTTAACTTATTTAAAAAAAAAAAGAAATGCTGTGTTCCTCAAGGAAAATAGAATGTCAAGTGAATCTGATGGAGATACATTCCATTTGGCAGAGATAGGTTCCTCTTAGAGAAGTACATGATTTGCTCTTATTGTTGCATTGCACTACACGGTACGGTACTGTATGTACTGTAAGCCAAGAAAACACCATTGAATTTGATTGAAAATGTTACAGAAACCTCTTGCTCCTCTGGTAGAAGACTGTGAGCAGTAGGAGCCTACTTATGAGCGGGTTAATAATTCCAGCTGTTTAAAAATGTATTGTGCTTACATCAGCACCGCTTCTGCCTGCCTGTGTGTACTGCAGCACCTAGACAGGCACAGCACACCAAGACACACACACACACACACACACACACACACACACACACACACACACACACACACACACACACACACACACACACACACACACACACAGGGGATTGAGGAATTAGCAGCCCTCTATCTGTGAGCATTCTGTGAGTCCCAGTTTTAAGCATCATTAACATAGTCTACTCATCAACCTGATCACATGAACACACACAGCCCAATGCTAACGCACCTGATTTAAGGGCTTGATAATTGGTTGATGAATTGAATCAGGTGTACATTGGGCTGGAACAAAAGCCTGCACTCCCAGTGGGTTCCCGTGACACTGCATTGGAGAAAGATGACAGTTTTGGCAACATAGCTATTTCTGCCCTCTGTAGCCTGGCCGTCTACTCACTGCAGTAAGTCTGTCCTTTGTAGCCTGGCTGTATAGTGACTTCTTACTGGAGTTGTTCTGTCCTTTCTTGCCTGTCCGCATAGTGACTACTTACTGCAGTAGGTCTGTCAGAGCAGAGTCAGAGAGAGACGGTTCACCAGGGACGGAGAGGCAGAGGCAGAGGGAGAGAGCTCTACATGCCTCCAGCCAATGAATTATTCAGCTTTATGAATCATTGAGTCACATACGGCTCCTTCTTAGGCTGCAACCCAGAACCACCCAGCCTCACCCAGCCTCACAGCCTGCAGGATGCACCCACCCACTGCTTGGTCTGACCTGAGCTTTCAGAAAAACACCTCCTAGGGCTTAACATGGGTTTCACAAGTTATATGGATGGTTGCACAGACCCAGATGAAGCCTACTCAGGGACCTCTCCATTGAGGGTGCTTATTGGAACCTGTGTTATTATGGGTCCAGGCAAATAAGGCGACCACCCCTGAGAGGGTTTTGTATCTCTGCACACATGCCCATACTTATCCATTGTTAGTTGTCCATTGCCATTGGTGTTGACTATGGCGTTTCTCTCATTGCTGGTAAGTATCTTAGTTCCAATTTTTCCAGTGCTTATTCTACAGAGTATGGGAGAGGAGGAAGAGGAGGAGGAGAGGAGGAGGAGGAGGAGGAGGAGGAGGAGGAAAAGGAGGAAGAGGAGGAAAAGGAGGAGGAGGAGGCTAGGCTATGCTTGAAGGGGGAGAGACTGGGTCTCCTGCAGGGGATGATTAGGGACTTCTGACTGAGAGCACAGCACACTCCATGGTTGCAGAGATTATCAGCTGGCCACACAGACAGCATATATCAAACAATGACAGTGACAAGTATGCCACAGAAGCTTGGGACATATGGGCACACATGCACTGCAAACACACGCACACACACACACACACACACACACACACACACACACACACACACACACACACACATCTTAGAATTAACTCCCCCCCTTCCCTTTATTCATAGGCCTACTGCCATAGCTAAAAAGGTGCTTCTTTCATGAGTTGAGTAGGCCCCTCCACCCCACGTTTGATATTCTACTGTGTACCATATTGCACTCTCCACCCATCCATCTTTTTCTCTACACAGTGCTTTTTTCTGTTTCTGATTTTGACGTATTACTCTGGCTCAGAGTTCGACCTGCTCAAGCGCATTCGATGCCTTTAGCATCAGACGGGTATGTCCGCGGGACACGGAATCACACACAGACACGGCACCCACAAACCAGGCCGCCTGCAGGGGCGGGAAGCGCTAGATCCGAGGTGGATCCGGCACGGCGGTTCATCCAAGCTGACAGAGCGCATCTCTCAACCCGCGCAAAGAGCCAGAGAGTGGCCAGCTCACGGACTCTATTTGTATGGGCCAGCTCAAGCATGCCTGCCACCGCCGTGCCCAATTCAACACGACCCCCACCGCTCCTCAGAAGTCTCTCTTGCTTGTTGACTGGGGGAATGATCCACCCAGGAAGGCCATGTGTGTCACATGAGTGACAGTGGCCTAAATGGGTGCAATATGTATTATGTATGTGGCTATATGAGAAGTGCACAATGTGTATGATGGGTAACGTCCAATGTATGTATTATGCTGAATGTGTAATGTACAGAGTCTATTTTGTATACATCAGTACTGTGTGTCTAAGACTATTTTCCTCTCGGGGACATTAAAGTTCATCCTATCCTATCATCCTTTCCTAGAAATCACCATATTCTACTGGGCGGCTTCAGCACCATGGGTAGCTAGTTCCATTGTCCCATTCAACGCTGCAGGGCCAACCCGTTGTTGGAACTATTGCTGTGGGTCATTTTCAGCACCACGGACAGTTCTGTGTCTTCTAGCTCAATTTGTGTGTCCAAATAACCATACTAGCGTACTAAATAGTATGCGAAAAAATAGTTTTATAGTATGTGAAATTTCGAAAATAGTACTCCGAATGCATGATCTAATGCTCGATTGCGTTGACTCGCCCCATTCGTTCATTTTGGTAAAGTGCGTCAATGTATCTGATTATCAGCTGTTGTCAAACACTTGAGTCGGAAAAGACAAATTAATTCTACTAGATCAGGGGTGTCAAACTCATTTTAGCTCAGGGGCCACATGGAGGAAAATCTATTCCCAAGTGGGCCGGACCGGAAAAATCATGGTATATATAACTTAAAAACAACAACTTCAGATTGTTTTCTTTGTTTTAATACGATCAACATACAACATAAAGCTGGAGCCTGAGGACAGTGTGTCCAAAATAGTACAAGCACAACATCACTATTAATCATAAAACACGTCAAGTTTATTTGAAAATTCTAAAGAAAAAGAACACACAAACACACAATGCCTCAGTGATTAACAGAACTGTTTCACAGATCACAGAACTATATCAGGGTGTCATTTCTCAGGCAGAAATGTAGATAAAAATAATGAAATCCTGTTCCCCAAACAAGTGCAAGAACCACAGAGTCAAGAATAGGTTAAATATACAAATAAAATAAAAACAATTAAAAACAATAGCACATCAACATAAAAACATATAAACATAAAGCTGGAGCCTGAGGACAGTGTCCAAAAGCACAACATCACTATTAATCATAAAACACCTCAAGTTATTTGAAAGTTCTGAGGACAAAGAACACACAAACACACAATGCCTCAGTGATTCACAGAAGTATATCACAGATCACAGAACTATATCAGGGTGTCATTTCTCAGGCAGAAATGTAGATAAAAATAATGAAATCCTGTTCCCCAAACAAGTGCAAGAACCACAGAGTCAAGAATAGGTTAAATATACAAATAAAATAAAATAAATTAAAAACAATAGCACATCAACATAAAAACATATAAACATAAATCTGAAAGCGTTGCTCAAACTCCCGTAACAGTCCCGTTATTTTATCTTTGAACCGCTTCATGTCTGCCACATGTTGGGTCGCGCACACATTTTTCAGACAGGGGAAGTGAGCTGCATCACCACCGGCAAGTTGCGTCTCCCACAATGACAGCTTCAACTTGAAAGAACGTATGCTGTCATAATACTGCGTGACAACTTTGTTGCGCCCTTGCAGCTGTTTGTTCAAGTTATTCAGGTGCTCTGTAACATCCACCATAAATGCAAGGTCCGGCATCCATTCTGCGGAATGAAATTCTAACACTGGTTTGCCCTTTTCTTCTATGAACTGTTCAATTTCTTCTCGTAAATCAAAGAAATGCCTCAGCACAGCACCTCGGCTTAACCATCTTACCTCAGTGTGGTATGGCAGGCCATAGATGTGGTCTTTCTCTCTGAGAAGGCTGTCAAACTGACGGTGATTCAGGCTTCTGGATCGGATGAAATTAACAGTTTGGATGACCACCTTCATGACGTTATCCATCTTTAATGACTTGCAACACAAAGCCTCCTGGTGCAAAATACAGTGAAAAGTCAAAAAATCACGTCCTCCATTTGCAGATTGCACTTTCTCTCTGAACTTTGTCACAACGCCTGCTTTTTTCCCGATCATTGAGGGCGCACCATCTGTAGCCAGGCTGACAGCGCGGGACCAGTCCACTCCGACCCTGTCCAGCGCGCCGACGAGTGCGGTAAAAATATCAGCTGCTGTCGTTGTATCTGTCATCGGCACCAACTCCACGAACTCCTCGGTGACGGTCAATGTGGCATCAACTCCGCGGATGAAAAAATGGCCAGTTGTGCAACATCTGTAATGTCTGTGCTTTCATCAATTGCAACCGAAAACGCAATAAATGACTTTACTTTTTGCTTCAACTGGCTGTCCAAATCCACTGGAAGATCGGAAATCCTGTCTGCAATCTTGTCAGGCTGATATTTGCAAAAGCCTGCCGCTTTTCAGGGCACACAATCTCCGCTGCCTTCATCATGCATGTTTTTACAAATTCACCCTCACTAAATGGTTTTGAAGCCACTGCGATTTCATTAGTAATGAGGTAGCTAGCTTTCACTGCAGCGTCACTGATGTCTCGGCTGTGAGTAAACACAGACTGCTGTTTCTTCAGACCCGCCAACAGTTCATTCACCTTCTCTCATCTCCGCTGTCCTTGAAAGTTGTCATATTTGTCGGCATGAAGACTCACATAGTGGCGACGAAGGTTATATTCTTTCAGCACTGCAACATGCTCTGAACACACCAAACATACAGCTTTCCCATTCATTTCCGTGATTAAATAGGATGACAATTTTTCTTGGAACACTCTGCACTCTGCGTCCACTTTTCTCTTTTTTGACAGAGACATATTGGGGCAATGAGGGTGCCAAAGCACATAATGTTAAAAGTAGAAGCCGTAATAAATATCGCGGGCAAAACAAAGTAGCTCATTGGCTGCACGTGCTTGACCTACTTGCTCTGCCCCGGTATAAACAGTTTGCTTGGACGCAATTGGAACAGCAGTTTATTTTATTGAAAAATTGCAGCGCATTTTTATACTTTACAATATATATATTGTATTTTTTTTATATATTTTTTTCAAAATCATCTCGCGGGCCGGATTAAACCCGTTTGCGGGCCTGATCCGGCCCGCGGGCCATACGTTTGACACCCCTGTACTAGATCAAATGCCGAAATGACTATGCAGTTTAAGTATGTAGTAGCCTACGCCTAGGTATGGTATTCGGACAAGGCTTGTGTTTCTTAATCCTGAGGTGCGTTCAGTTCGCTTGAACTTTTGCTACGTTGTGGAACGGTTTGTACTGAACAACACATTTCCCCAAAACGTTATTGTACGTTTTTGAATAGACTATGGCGTATTTAAAGGGCAGTGGCCATGCTGACAGCGTTCCCCAACCCACAACCCAACGTTTTTCAATTGGTCGTTCAGTACAGCACTGTTTCCGTTCAATTGAACGAACGTAAAAACGTACTGAACGCAGCCCTGGTCCTGGGGACACAAAGGGGTGCACACTTTTTTTTGTTGCCCTAGCGCTACACAGCTGATTCGACAAAATGGAACTGTCCGTGGTGCTGAAAATTGTTTGTTGACGGAACTGTTGCTATGGGTCGTTTTAAGCACCATGGACAGTTCTATTGGCCTTGCAGAATCTCGAATGTTTAAAGGAACTATCCATGGTTCTGGAATAGGTTAATCGGGTGATTTTTGAATGGGTAAAATATTGGTAGTCTTGGTATTTCTAAAGGTTAGGGTTAAGGTAAGGGTTAAGTTTCCTCCCATGTCCTTTCTACCATTGCTACACTGTAAAAAGTAACTGCCTAACTCATTAAATAAATTGATATAAATTGATTAGTGGCTATTCAAACATCTCCAACCATCAGTAGAACTCGTCATTCGCATGAGAAAGAGACAGAGATATTGTGGACGTAGGTCGGGGTGCCTTGAAAGGATCTGACGGCGAGCGAATAAACTGCCTCTTCCATCAATCCTATTAGCCAATATTCAATCATTTGAAAACAAAATGGATTAAGGTTATCCTACCAACGGGACTTTAAAAACTGTAATATCTTATGTTTCACTGAGAAGTATCTGAACGACGATATGGATAACATACAGCTAGCGGGCTATACGCTACATCAGCAGGATAGAATGGCTGACTCCGGTAAGACAAGGGGTGGCGGTCTGTGTATATTTGTAAACAACAGCTGGTGCATAAAATCTAATACTAAGGAAGTCTCTAGGTTTTGTTCACCGGAGGTAGAGTGTCTCATGATAAGCTGTAGACCACACTATTTACCAAGAGAGTTTTCATCTATATTTTTTGTAGCTGTTTATCTACTACCACAAACTGATGCTGGCACTAAGATTGCACTCAATGAGCTGTATAAAGCCATAAGTAAACAGGAAAACGCTAATCCAGAGGCAGTGCTCCTAGTGGCCGGGGACTTTAATGCAAGGAAACAAAATCAGTTCCACCTAATTTCTACCAGCATGTTAAATGTGCAACCAGAGGAAAAAAAACTTTAGACCACCTTTACTCCACACACAGAGACGCAAACAAAGCTCTCCCTCGCCCTCCATTTGGTAAATCTGACCATAACTCTATCCTCCTGATTCCTGCTTATCAGCAAAAACTAAAGCAGGAAGCACCAGTGACTCGGTTAAAAAAAAACTGGTCAGATGACGCAGATGCTAAGCTACGGGACTGTTTTGCTAGCACAGAATGGAATATGATTCTTCAGATAGCATTGAAAAGTACACCACATCAGTCACTGGCTTCATCAATAAGTGCATCGATGACGTCATCCCCACAGTGACCGTACGTACATACCCCAACCAGAAGCCATGGATTACAGGCAACATCCGCACTGAGCTAAAGGGTAGAGCTGCCGCTTTCAAGGAGCGGGACTCTAACCCTGAAGCTTATAAGAAATCCTGCTATGCCCTCCGACAAACCATCAAACAGGCAAAGAGTCAATGCAGGACTAAGATTGAATCGTACTACACTGGCTCTGACGCTCGTCGGATGTGGCAGGGCTTGAAAACTATGACAGACTACAAAGGGAAGCACAGCCGCGAACTGCCCAGTGACACAAGCCTACCAGATGAGCTAAATCACTTCTATGCTCGATTCGAGGAAAGCAACACTGAAGCATGCATGAGAGCATCAGCTGTTCCGGATGACTATGTGATCACGCTCTCCGTAGCCAATGTGAGTAAGACTTTTAAGCAGGTCAACATTCACAAGGCCACAGGGCCAGACGGATTACCAGGACGTGTACTCCGAGCACGTGCTGACCAACTGGCAAGTGTCTTCAATTACATTTTCAACATGTCCCTGACTGAGTCTGTAATACCAACATGTTTCAAGCAGACCACCATAGTCCCTGTGCCCAAGGACACTAAGATAACCTGCCTAAATTACTACCGACCCGTAGCACTCACGTCTGTAGCCATGAAGTGCTTTGAAAGGCTGGTCATGGCTCACATCAAAACCATTATCCCAGAAACCCTAGACCCACTTCAATTTGCATACCGCCCCAACAGATCCACAGATGATGCAATCTCTATTGCAATCCACACTGCCCTTACCCACCTGGACAAGAGGAACACCTACGTGAGAATGCTATTCATTGACTACAGCTCAGCATTCAACACTATAGTGCCCTCAAAGCTTGTCACTAAGAGAAGGATCCTGGGACTAAACACCTCCCTCTGCAACTGGATCCTGGACTTCCTGACGGGCCGCCCCCAGGTGGTAAGGGTACTTAACAACACGTCTGCCACGCTGATCCTCAACACGGGGGCCCCTCAGGGGTGCGTGCTCAGTCCCCTCATGTACTCCCTGTTCACCCATGACTGCATGGCCAGGCACGACTCCAACACCATCATTAAGTTTGCCGACGACACAACAGTTGTAGGCCTGATCACCGACAACGATGAGACAGCCTATAGGGAGGAGGTCAGAGACCTGGCCGTGTGGTGCTAGGATAACAACCTCTCCCTCAACGTGATCAAGACAAAGGAGATGATTGTGGACTACAGGAAAAAAAAAGAGGACTGAGCACATTCTCATCGATGGGGCTGTAGTGGAACAGGTTGAGAGCTTCAAGTTCCTTGGTGTCCACATCACCAACGAACTATCATGGTCCAAACACACCTAGACAGTCATGAAGAGGGCACGACAAAACCTATTCCCCCTCAGGAGACTGAAAAGATTTGGCAAAGGTCCTCAGATCCTCAAAAAGTTCATTGAGAGCATCCTGACTGGTTGCATCACCGCCTGGTATGGCAACTGCTTGGCCTATGACCGCAAGGCACTACAGAGGGTAATGCGTACGGCCCAGTACGTCACTGGGGCCAAGATTCCTACCATCCAGGACCTCTATACCAGGTGGTGTCAGAGGAAGGCCCTAAAAATTGTCAAAGACTCAAGCCACCCTAGTCATAGACTGTTCTCTCTGCTACCGCACGGCAAGCGGTACCGGAGCGCCAAGTCTAGGTCCAAAAGGCTTCTCAACAGCTTCTACCCCCAAGCCATAAGACTCCTGAACAGCTAATCATGGCTACCCGGACTATTTGCGCTGCCCCCCACCCCATCCCCCTCTTTTACGCTGCTGCTACTCTGTTTATTATTTATGCATAGTCACTTTAACTCTACCCACATGTACATATGACCTCAATTACCTCGACTAGCCGGTTCCCCCGCACATTGACTCTGTACCGGTACCCCCCTGTATATAGCCTCCCTACTGTTATTTTATTGTACTGCTGCTCTGTACTCCTGAGTGGCGCAGTTGTCTAAGGCACTGCATCGCAGTGCTAACTGTGCCACTAGAGATCCTGGTTCGAATCCAGGCTCTGTCGCAGCCGGCCGCGACCGGGAGACTCATGGGTGGCGCACAATTGGCCCAGCGTCGTCCAAGGTAGGGGAGGGAATGGCCGGCAGGGATGTAGCTCAGTTGATAGAGCATGGCGTTTGCAACGCCAGGGTTGTGGGTTCGATTCCCACGGGGGGCCAGTATATATGTAAGACTGTAAGTCGCTCTGGATAAGAGCATCTGCTAAATGACTAAAATGTAAATGTAGTTATTTGCTTTTATTTTTTATTTTTATTTAATTAACACTTTTTTTCTTTTAATTTTTTTTCTTTAAAAAACTGCATTGTTGGTTAAGGGCTTGTAAGTAAGCATTTCACTGTAATGTCTACACCTGTTGTATTCGGCACATGTGGCAAATAAAATTTGATTTGATTTGATTTGAACTCATGTCAATAAGATTTCTTATCACTGAATGTTTTTTAGTACTGTTAACAAATATTATGTTATTGAGTAAATATAACTTTATTTATTTGTATTCTACTAACCTAAGGTTATTGAGTTTTTACAAGTTATGATTAGTTCATATTTTAAAGTTAATCTAACATTTATTAAATAAGTTGTTCTTACTTGATTCTATGATGTTTTACATCTTTACTTAAAATAATAAAGTAATCGTCAGACACATTGATATTTGAGTAAAAAACTATTGATTTATCTTTGTTGTGCTGATATAGAATTATTACGTTTTTGCAAGTTACGAATATTTAATAGTGCCATGTAGCTTGTTCTAAAATAGTATTAAGCAGTTTGTTTTGCTATGAGGTGTAATCGATCATGATGAACTGACATCAAAACCGTTGGGCAAATTTACATTAAATAATGAGACAAGCCATTCCCACCATCAACAAGGTAATGTGCACCACTCTTAATGACAGAGGCTAACGCAGCACCCTGTAACGCTTACAGCTCTACCTCCAGTTACTGCTAAAGGGATGAGCACTGTGCTCAACAATGACTGCTAAGGTGGGTTAAAATGACAAAATCATCAAATACATAAAACAATTTTAAACATTAAGACACAATGACTGAAAATTACTAATCCGAACTACTTAGTACTTACACTTGAAAACACTTACTAATGAAGATTAATAATTTAAGTAGAAGGGACCCTACATTGTTATGTTCACTACAACAAATATTCATGTTCAAGTAACTTCAATCGTTATAGTTCAGAATACATCATGCAATTTAGTCTAAAAAAGTTCATAGAACACAACACAGTTAAGTATTTTCTACTGTAGTTAGCAGAACTAATTACTTTTAATTTATTTTATTTTTTACAGTATATAGAGACGACCTTGTTACACCTAGACCCTGACAGTGGGTCACTCTCAGGGCTGAAGGCACATCTGAAGAAAACATTGATCCACGCCTCCTGTGATACCCGATAGGCGATAACAGCTAAGGTCGCGCCGATATCGATAGTCTTCTTTCTCCCTCAAGAACATTGTCTCACCATCAAGTTTATATATTGACCGGTCGCCCTTAAGTCCATGTCCGCGTGATAATTTACCATTCAAAGCGGCTGCTATTTCGGGCGGCAATCAATTAAAACACATACTAGATCAGACTGGAAGGAGGCATGAAGGGCTGCTGCGCCCCTTCCGTTCTGTTCTCAAAAATACCATCACCATCCCAACACGCAGAGCAGAAGGTAGAAACCCCAAATACATAGTCGTATTCATTCCTGTTGTCACAGGGTCTTTTTTAGGCATAGATATACTCGATTTCATTTGCACATCATGTAGCCTGAGTTGTGCCTTGAGCATTAGTGAAATGCATGCCAGACTGAAAAGAGAGAGGGAGAGGGCGAGAGGGAAGGGAAGAGCACTAGCACCGGCTCGGGTGCAGAGAGAGAGAGAGAAAGAAACGGGGGTGGAAGAGCGAGAGAGACGGTAGAGACGGGGGAGGGAGAACTCCGTCCATTAATTTCCAAATGTCTGCAGCTAAGAATAGCCTGTCGATGTTTCTCTCTGCACGTTCCCTAACCCTCTCGCTCTCTCCCTCTCTCTGGCTCCCCCCCCCCCCCCCCCCCCCCAGCTGTCTCAAGCCAGGGGGTACAGCTGTATTCCCTCGCACGAGCTACACACGCCAGGAGAGATGTACCCCCCCGCCCCACCACCTTTTCCTCCCTCACCAAAACACACATAGCTCATACACACGGCTGACCTTGACACATTTACCAGGTCGTTCATGAAATAGCAATACAAACAAACATAATCATCCATCCATCTCTACCCCCCACACTCTCACTATAGCCAAGCATGTCCCCCCGCGGACCACTTTCACCACAGAGGTATTTTACGCATTATTTTTCCATTGATGTGTGCTAGAATGTGTGTATGACAGGGACAGACATCATGAATCCAGGGCTGTGCCTATGACTATAGCTCCTAAAGAAAGCAGGGCTCACTTCACCGTGTACGGGTCTGGAAGTTGAACGAAGGAGAGCGAGGAGCGAGTGTTTGAGTGGGGGCTGTGTGCGTCATGTGCTGCAGCGCCTGGCGGCCACACACACATTGGCTACATACACAGGTTTCGGGACCGCGCTTTTCTCAGGCATACAGCGCTGAATTAATCAGCTCCAGTCGCTTAGTAGCCTATAGTCCCAAATACTGGCTGATCGGGACGGAGACAATTTCTTGTTCTGATCTATTTTTTAACATTTCTAATCATTTCTAATATTTCTAAAGAAAAAGGGGGGCTATTTCCGCCCTCTCTTCATCCATCCATCTTCACCCCTTCCCTCCCCTAAGGGCCGCTGGACGGATAGCCGAGGAGGCCGTGGAGCGCACTTGTTCACGAAGGAGAGAAAGAGGACTCTGTTTTCCGGCGGGCAAGAGGCACTCTGCGGGGCGGGGTTGGTGTTCGACTTTCACGGCTTCTGCACTGCGCTCGACCCGGTGGTGGAGATCACGATGACTGGTGGTGAGACACCGGAGAGGTGGCGGATTCTCCCCACTTGGCTATAGTGATGTTGCTCGCGTCCAAATGTCCCTTCCTCGGATGAGACCACGTATGAAAGGACGGCTGTGCAGGTGATGGAGAGAAGATGATCATTGTGTCGAGGGGGACATAATTTAATTGTTGAGAGAAATTAGATTCAGCGGTAATAGTAGCCTACATTACATTGACACCGACATTCTAAGGAAAACCACGACGGATTTCAATTAAAGATGATGATTGAATGCAAATAAGAAAAATCAACAAATGTCACATTTATCCTATTCGTGTATAAGGATGCCAGTTCATCTATGCGCGCGTGTAAAGCTAGTGTGAGGTGGCGGTAGACAAATTAGCCAGTGTACCAAACATTGCGGATGTTACAAAATAAATAAATAATTATAGATTTTAGCTCTTTTTTTCAGCGTTCTTTGGTCTCTGAAACATACCATGACAACCACGACCAGCATGCCCAGTTGATGGGAAAAACTTGGTGGATTTATTTTCTTATTTATTTTTATTTTGACAAGCTGATTTCTTTGAATATTGTGCAGTGGTCATGATGACAATACATTTTATAGTGAAGAAAAGCACAAGCGGCTTCTGACGAGCCTATCGCCCCATGGAAATGGTTCTGGAGAAGACGATGGAGCAGCCATGGAGAACATGAAACATTTATACTAACTCATCTTGGAATATGCCCAATCTGACATTAGCCTTGCTCTTCTTTTTTGGACATCTAAAAACGAACTGAAGAGGAATTGTGAAGCCTACTGCACTGACAGTCGTGCAACAAGCCAAGCTATCCAGCTCACCGCACGTTGCATTTTTTTACACCCGCACTTGGCCATTAGCACTAATGCACCGACAGAGACCAAAGCCTACATGGGCGTCTTCATCTAGTAAGGGCCGCACCATATAGGCCACCGCGCACCCCAACTCTCCCCCTATGCAGGTGGAAGAAGCAGAATAAAACAGTTGTGTGTATGAGCAGTCCTCAGGCAGATGGGATGTAATGTTGTGTGGTCGCGCTGAGCATTCGCCTCCTTCTCAGCTACTGCTGCTATGTAAAGATTTGGTGTCCAAAGAATGGCGCGGTTCGAAAACGAGATGCCGTCCAGGTATGGCGGCGGCCACGGTCATGGACCAGGGCATGGGCATGGACCTGGAGGTCCTGGCCGCGGAGGCAGCAGGCAGGGCGGCCCGCCCGGAGGCCCCGGGGGCCAGCGGGTCTACAAGCAGTCCATGGCGCAGAGAGCCCGGACCATGGCCCTGTACAACCCCATCCCGGTGCGTCAGAACTGCTTCACCGTCAACCGCTCGCTGTTCATCTTCAGCGAGGATAACTTTGTGAGAAAATACGCCAAAAAGATTACAGAATGGCCATATCCTTTACATGTTTCTCATCACTGTGTAACATAACATCAGTGCTAAACCCCGAATATCAGGTAGGCCCACTGTACTTGCAATGTTATTATCTTCATGGGAAGATGATGTAATGATGGGACCTATCTATGTGAGTCTACCATTAGCCAATTAAGTAGGGCATCATTAGGCTAGTGTGAGCATGTAATGATGACAACATAGCCTACTAGACAACAACACTCAAAGATCTTCCTGGGGCCATAGTGTGTGGTGATTCAACAGAAACCTGGAGGTATGTTAGGTTTAGGATCCATTGAATGTTTGTATTTGGCATCATAGTTGCCATTATTTTTGTCATTACGAATAATAACATTGTTATTATGGGCATCCATCAATTGTGTGAGAGAGAGAGGGAGAGAGAGGGAGAGAGAGAGATATAGAGGGAGAGAGAGAGAGAGCGAGAGAGGGGAAAGAGAGCGGGAGAGAGGGAGAGAGAGAGGGAGAGAGAGAGGGAGAGAGAGAGAGCGAGAGAGGGGAAAGAGAGAGGGAGAGAGGAAGAGAGAGAGGGAGAGAGGGAGAGAGAGAGAGAGTGAGAGAGGGGAAAGAGAGAGGGAGAGAGGGAGAGAGAGAGGGAGAGCGAGAGAGGGGAAGAGAGAGGGAGAGATAGGGAGAGAGAGAGAGAGCGAGAGAGGGGAAAGAGAGAGGGGAGAGAGAGAGAGAGTGATAGAGAGGGAGAGAGAGAGAGTGCGAGAGGGTAAAGAGAGAGGGAGAGAGAGAGAGAGAGAGAGAGAGAGAGAGAGAGAGAGGGAGAGAGAGAGAGAGGAGGTTTGTAGTGCTGCGCTGCTGGTTGCTGATGTCAGCATGTGCAGTCTCAGCACAGGGAAAACGGTGAAGGGGAAGGCAAGGAGGGAGGGAGAGAGTATACTGGCTCCATTTCCACAGACTGAGAGAATGGAGTGAACTGGGCCTTGTCCTTATCAGCACACATATCTCTAGGTTTTCACTGAGGGATCATGCCTGTGGTGTGTTGGAGTGTATGTGTGTGCCTGACTACCTGTGTGTGTGTGTCTTGTGCGTGTGTCCGTGTGTCCCCCTGACTGTTTGTTTGTGTGCCTGCGTGTGTGTTTTCTGTGTGTGTGTGTGTGTGTGTGTGGCACACTGGACCTACAGTGTCTGCTACTATACCGCCAGTCTTAGTGTTTTAAATGTTTTTTAAACTATCTTTTCCTTTATTATTTTCCCCTAACCCTACCCACCCCTCTCCTAATTGGAGTAAACTAATGGACAACAACACTTAGGCTTCTACTTCCAGTTTATACATACTATATTAATTTTACGGACACAGTGCACCTTACAACAGTTCTCTTTTGTTTGTTTTTAATCCCATGTTAGCATTGCACCATTTTGGGGGAAACAGGGAGTGATTTGGGCATCATCTCTTCTCCTGTTGGAAGCTGTGAGGCTGTGAGGATGAGATAGGACAGTAGAATAATGATTGCATTGATCTGTAGTGATGGGTCAGAAATGACACACTCTGATTGGCCTGCTGCTCTGGCAAATGGATGAGATTGGCTTTTGAATCATATCTGTTCAATGTTTTGAATGGAGATTGAACACAGATGTGTGTGAAATATATTGAATACATGTACTGTATGTGCACGTGCGTGAGCTTGCCTCTGTACTGTTTTGAAAAAGGGATTTTGAATATGTTGTGAATGTGTTGGATTGTGGACATGGTCTCTTTCACACCCACACACCCCTACTTAGTTCAGATGGTTTGGTCCTCTCTGGTTTTATCTGAACATGCTGGATGTTGATCTAAGAGTGTTCAGGGTAATAGTTTATCAGTCTCATCATCTTCCTCTATCACCCTCTCTCTTCTTCTCCCCATCTCCCTCTCTTCCTACGTCTCTCTCCTGCTTCTCTCTCTCCCCTCTATGCCTCTATCATCTCCTTCTCTCACTCTATCCCTCTCTCTCTCTCTGCCTCCTCTCTCCCTCCTCCTCTATCTACCTCCTCTATCTCCCTCCTCTTCAATTTCCTATCCTCCCTCTCTCTCTCTCTCTCTCTCTCTCTCTCTCTCTCTCTCTCTCTCTCTCCCTCTTCTATCTCCCTCCTCTTCTATCTCCCTCCTCCTCTATCGCTCTCCTCCTCTATCTCCCTTTCCCCTATCCCTTTGATTCTCACTCCTTCTCCTCCTGTTTCTTTAATTACTCCCTTACCCTTCATGCCCCCTCCCCCTCCCCCTCCCCCTCACACACACACACACACACAATGGAACTTAATTGATCAGTCATCATATATGTGTGACGTGTATGTGACTATAGCCACCTGATTTCCCAGGTGTAAATTCATCTGTGAATTTAAGGATTTAAGGCAACACACAGACACTATGTTCTGATACTTGGAGGAGAGAGATGATTAATTAGTTGATTCTATACATTTATGATTCAGTATCATTCAGTAGATGACTCAGTAGCAGATTATTATATAGATTAATGATTCAATATGATTCAGTTGAATGTTTCAGTAGATTATTCAGTACATGATTCTATAGATTTACTTTACACTCTTAGAAAAAAGGGTTCCAAAAGGGTTCTTCGGCTGTCCCCATAGGAGGACCCTGTTTGGTTCCATATAGAAGAACCCCTTTTGGTTCCAGGTAGAACTCTTTTTGGGTTCCATGTAGAACCCTAAAGGGTGCTACCTGGAACCAAAAGTGTTCTACCTGGAACCAAAAAGGGTTATTCAAAGGGTTCTCCTATGGGGACATATGCGGTCACTACCAGTAAGACAACACAAAGGTCCCAATGGCACCTTGTATACTGTACCCATTTGACTTATGTAATCAATAAGATAATGGTTTAGGTCAAAGTAACTGTGTGAAACAAACCGAAACCCGGCAGAATGGTCATTCAAACATAATCTCATGCAGCAGTGAAATATATATATATTTTTTTGTCTCACCCTGGAAATTCAGTAAACAGTTTTGAATGAATAGCACGTTCTGTCTCTCTCATAACTGTCTCTCCTCTTACCTCAGATGCTTTGCTTTGTCCCAGATCAACTGTCATGACCCCTTGACCTCTAACCTCTAACCCCTCTCCTACCCCTATCCCATGTAATTTACTGTACACATACACTAACTCCCTAAGGGATGAGGCACTGAAGGAGGTAAGGAGGTCAGTTCACCCTTCAAATTCAATATGTTGCTCCTGTCTATCAACCAGTCGTGTGTGTGTGTGTGTGTGTCTGTGTCTGTGTGTGTCTGTGTGTGTCTGTGTGCGTGTGTCTGTGTGTCTGTGTGCGTGTGTGTATCTGTGTCTGTGTGCTAGCAGCTGTGTGTTTGTGTGCGGCTGTGTCCATTGGCATAGCGTATACTCCGAGTTGCTGTTCACGTCATAAACAAGTAGTCCCCCTAAACAATGGCCACCATGGGGGAAAACAACTGCCGTTCGCCGTCTGCGCACATTCAACATAGCCTAGATTTACGTAGTTATTACTTTAGTTATTACTTTTTCAGGTTCTCATACACTCACAATGTTGTTTTGATTATTGCTTTAGCAGTCACTAAGATTATATTTGGCTGTGATCTTTGCAAAATACCTATTAGTTGTTAACTAGAATTGAAAGGGCATTTTTACTGGTTGAAGTGTTTTTTAAGTACTGTATAATGCAGTTGATTGGCGACGATGACACGAACATTATACTAACCAGGACATTCATACGAGCCTTACAATCCAATTATAATCTAAAAGTGCACTCATAAGCATCATGTAAACAGAGGCTTTTTTTTCTGGCGGTCTACGAGAACTCCCCCGTGATTTCCCCTACAATGGGGAAATTGTGAATACCGACTCAGACTATTGTTTGTGCTTGTCATTCAAATAGAACACACTGCCTGGCTTATGGTTCTGTGTCATCACTGGCCATAGTCTGTTTTCCCCTCACTGTAAACTGAGAGAAAGTCAATATATGAGCTTTATTGACCTCTTTATGAAATACTAGACAGGTGCCATATGTGTCTTTGTGTGTATGTGTGTGTGCTTCTGTTCATGCTTGTACTAAAGCACAGCATATTCAGTGGTATTTATGGATGTTTGACTGTTACTCTGTACATAACGTCACATAACACTGGGGTGGAAATCCTACCATCACAAATGAGAGATGGAGAATGAGGAAGAGGAAAGAGGTAGATTGAGAGGGTAGAGACTGAGAGAGAGAGAGAGAGAGAGAGAGCTGAACTGCCTGTCTGTGTATAAATCATTTAAAATGAAGTGGGAGAAAGATGAGGAAGAGCTGTATGGGCTAGGAGCTAGATACCACTGCAGATCACACACACGCACGCACACTTTCTTTGGGTTTTACCACAAAAGGTAATGCTACAATTTTCCTCTCTTACTCCCCCTCTCCGTCTCTCTGCATGCTGACTGATAGGATGTGAAGTTTTGTCTTTTCTTCTCATGTTCCTCTACCTGTACGTCCTTTTTCTCACTCACATCCAATCCATCACTCTCTCTATACCTCTCCCCCTCTCATGTATTGCTTCAGTTTTATGTGAATCTAAGCCAGCTCTTGAATTTCCCATGATTGTCTACTGTGTGTGTGTGCGTGTGAGTGTTTATGAGCATGTATGCAAGGTAGAGTGTGTGTGTGCGCATGTGTGTATGTTTGTGTATCACTGTGTGACTGGGTATGTGTATGCGTGTGTTTGTGTAGTCTCTATACACCGAGTGTACAAAACATATATATATTATTGTTTTTATTTAAAAAATTTGCTATTCGAACGGTTATTACGGTGACCACAGTTATTTTGTCTGACCAATAACCGTCATCCAAAATTCCATGACTTCACAGCCTTAATTATCCATTAGAAATGGAAATTCACCCAGTCTGAAAAACAGGATACTCTGACCTGACTATACCTTTGCCAGGCCCACCCATGTACTGTGTATCTATAGCATGGATATACGCTGAGTGTACAAAACATTAGGAACACCTGCTCTTTCCATGACATAGACTGACCAGGTAAATCCAGGTGAACGCTATGATCCCTTATTGATGTCACTTGTTAAATCCACTACAATCAGTGTAGATGAAGGGGAAGAGACAGGTTAAAGAATGATTTTTAAGCCTTGAGACAATTGAGACATGGATTGTGTATGTGGGCAATTCAGAGGGTGAATGGGCAAGAGAAAAGATTTAAGTGCCTTTGAACGGGGTATGGTAGTAGGTGCCAGGCGCGCCGGTTTGTGTCAAGAACTGCAACACTGCTGGGTTTTTCATGCTCAACAGTTTCCTGTGTGTATCAGGAATGGTCCACCACCCAAAGGACATCCAGACAACTTTTAATTTTAATTTTATTTATTTCACCTTTATTTAACCAGGTAAGCCAGTTGAGAACAAGTTCTCATTTACAACTGCGACCTGGCCAAGATAAAGCAAAGCAGTGCAATTAAAAACAACAACAACACAGAGGTACATATGGGATAAACAAAACGTACAGTCAAAAACACAATAGAAAATCTATATACAGTGTGTGCAAATGTAGTAAGTTATGGAGGTAAGGCAATAAATAGGCCATAGTGCAAAATAATTACAATTTAGTATTAACACTGGAGTTATAGATGTGCAGAAGATGATGTGCAAATAGAGATACTGGGGTGCAAATGAGCAAAATAAATAACAATATGTGGATGAGGTAGTTGGGTGGGCTAATTACAGATGGGCTGTGTACAGGTGCAGTGATCGGTAAGCTGCTCTGACAACTGATATTTAAAGTTAGCTTCAGAGATTTTTTCAGTTCGTTCCAGTCATTGGCAGCAGAGAACTGGAAGGAATGGCGGCCAAAGGAGGTGTTGGCTTTGGGGATGACCAGTGAGATATACCTGCTGGAGCGCATACTACGGGTGGGTGTTGCTATGGTGACCAATGAGCTAAGATAAGGCGGGGATTTGCCTAGCAGTGATTTATAGATGACCTGGAGCCAGTGGGTTTGGCGACGAATATGTAGTGAGGACCAGCCAACGAGAGCGTACAGGTCACAATGGTGGGTAGTATATGGATGGCACTGTGATAGACTACATCCAATTTGCTGAGTAGAGTGTTGGAGGCTATTTTGTAAATGACATCGCCGAAGTCAAGGATCGGTAGGATAGTCAGTTTTACGAGGGCATGTTTGGCAGCATGAGTGAAGGAGGCTTTGTTGCGAAATAGGAAGCCGATTCTAGATTTAACTTTGGATTGGATAACTTGACACAACTGTGGGAAGCATTGGAGTCAACAAGCTTTAGACACCTTGTAGATTCCATGCCCCGACGAATTGAGGCTGTTCTGAGGGGAAAAGGGGGGGATCCAACTCAATATTAGGAAGGTGTTCTTAATGTTTTGTACACTCAGTGTGTGTGTGTGTGTGTGTGTGTGTGTGCGTGTGTGTGTGTGTGTGTGTGTGTGTGTGTGTGTGTAATGTGTGTGTGTGCCTCCCAGGACCACTCTGCCTGCCTCATACCACTGACTACTGACTACTGTCTGGTCATAGATGTGTGAATTGATCCATATTATGATTCCCCTGGGAAGGCTCTACTCTCACGTAGAACAACATGATAAAACTGAACCAGGATCAGTGTGTACAGGCCAGCTCAGGTTATCTGGCAGGTTGAAACTGACCTATGAACAGTTCTAACCACACTCATATTCCTTAGTCCCACATTACGATGCAGATTGTCCTGCGTCATTCTGATGACTCAAGTTTGTGAGTCACATTGAGTAACGTATCTGAAGTTAGGATTTCCATTTTTATTCCATTTTTAATTTTTATCTTTAACTCTGCATTGTTGGAAAATTACCTGTAAGTAACCATTTCACTATTAGTCTACACCTGTTGTTTATGAATTAGGTGACAAATAACATTTGATTTGATTCTGCCTATAACTTGGTGTAAAATCTGAATATTCTTGCGGATGGACTCTGTGTCATTAGCTAGGTTTCCATCCAATTGGTGACAGATTTTGACATAATATTCAAAAATCCGCATTTTCCCACCAGTGGTGTGTTTCCACCTGACGGACTTGATGCGGATAAAAATCAGTGCATGATGACGTAGTGTACACAAAATGTACTGTATGTTTTCATGCACCAAATAAAAATCTAAAGTTCATTGTGTTTCCATCGCATTTTCAACTCTATCGATATGTGGTTATAGGTCAATAAAGGGTGTTACATCTGTCAAAGCTTGTGTATTTCTCCTACTGGTGTTCGTAGCTTATAGGCCCAATCCTAAATTGAGAGAAGTGCACCTTTTGTGTAAATCATACATTGAAGTCAATGGGAAAATTGCAAGAGCATTTGATTTAAGCACAGTTAGGATTAGAGCCTATGTGTTTATCTCAGGATGCCTTATATTGTATCCTTGTCAATGTGTTTGGTGCCCTTGGTTGGGTGGATCTACTGTTTCCAGACCTCAGCCAGGTGGGGCTATCAGTCTCCTGGGGTTTCACCTTAGTCCTTGTTATTTGACCTGTTATTGTAACATTTTGTCCTTGTTCTAATCAATAGCAGATATAATGGCTTTTCAGAAGTGTGTTAAATTTGAACAGCAGCTTGTCCTGGATGGAGAGAGTTGATACTTTGCTCGGGAACAAACTGTGGCGCAAATGATACACACACGATGGAAGGATCTGGAAAGCCAGTTGGAATGTGTCTAGGTGGTTCAACTTCTCCAGCCTCTACATCTGCATTTGAGAGGATTAGAGAAAGGAGTGTATGTGTGTGCGTGCGTGTTTGTCCCAGTGGATTTAACTCATGTTAAGGTGTATTTGAACAAGGTCCTATAGGTCACAATTCAAGCAATTGCAGACAAAGGGTAACCACCAAGACCTTGTGTAAGTTGGTAGAGCATGGCGCTTGCAACGCCAGTGTTGTGGGTTCGATTCCCACGGGGGCCCAGTATGAAAAAATGAATAAAAAAAATGTATGCACACACGATGGAAGGAAAATGACTATGCTCTGGATAACAGCGTCTGCTAAATGACTAAAATGTTAAATGTAATTGAATCATGTGTGTTAGTGCTGGGTTAGGACAAAATCCTGCACACACTGCGTCCCTCCAGGATCATTCAGGAATGAAGCACAGGGGTGCAGTCGTTAGTGAGAGTTTTTTTTGTGTGCAGAGGTCAGGGGTCAACAGCTCCAGTCTTCCAGCACCACATCATCTTCTGGTTTCCCTTCTCCCTCTGTAATCAGAGACTGAACCAGGACTCCCCAGGCAATCCATCAATGGCATTCATTGATCAATTATTGATCAACAGGAATTTGGAACTGAAAGGACCTGGTGTAGAGGTTGGAGAGTTGGTTAGAGAAGTGATGTGCTGCAGGGAGAGACCGTGGTCCAAGCCCTTATGATCAAATGTGCAGCTTATCAACCTGGCCTCAGGGCAATTTGTAAGATTTGGTACACAAATTTGTTCCTTCCATTTAGTATGATATATTATGCTATGTTAGGTTACATTATGAATGGAATAGCGGTCGTACAATATCATACGAATTAGAGGATGTATAGTTTCATACATCTTACCCGGTTATACAATATCATACTATTTGGATGAACTAACTAATCAGAACTATTGGAGGACGTATAGTATATACGTATTTCCCTGAGCCCAGGCTGCTTAATGCACCATAATAACAAAGGAGAATTTCGAGGAGAATTTACATTGCTGGTTAGAAGAACTAACGACAAAGGTTAGGATAATTTACATAGCAGGCTAGGTGAATTAGGTTAAGGTTAGGAAAATGGTTAGGGGAAGGGTTAGCTAAAACTTCATTTTAAGGGTACCTAATAAACCATTTATAAGGCATTTATAAATTGTGTGTTCACCATTTATTAATCATTACTCCCACATTTGTAAATGTTAGTAAGCTAGTTATTCACACATTTATATGTAATTAAACATCCTGTATTGTGTGCTTATTCTTTTACCAGGTACTGCTGGAATGTCTACCAATGGCATGCCCATCTTTTTGTGAGAAATTACACTGGTCACTCAACATTTATAAAGTATTTATAAAGTATAAATAACGCTTACTTTAGATTAGGGACTTTTATACAATTTCAGCCAGTAGTTTTGAAAGTGGTGTTCATGAGCCAAAAAATTTTTGTGTACAATGTCAGCAATTATTTTACTATGTCATCCATTTCGTATGATATGTTACGTCCTGCAATTTTATTTTTGTTATTATTATTATTTAGTTTTTTGGGCAATTCGTATGATATATTACGAATCCAATTCGTACAATATGTTATGGATTTGTTGTGCTTGAGATCCAATACTGCATCTTTAACTAATGATTAGTAAATGGTAGTAAATGACCGTCACAGCCTTAATTATCCATTAGAAATGGAAATTCACCCAGCTTACTTTGACCTGACTATAGCTTAGCCAGGCCCACCCAAGTACTGTGTATCTATAGTGTGGATATGCAGTGCATTCGGAAAGTATTCAGACCCGTTGACTTTGTCCACATTTTGTTACGTTACAGCCTTATTGTAAAATTAATAAAATCGTTTTTTCCCCTCATCAATCTACACACAATACCCCATAATGACAAAGCAAACACAGGTTTTTTGAAATTTTTGAAAATGTATTACAAATAGAAAACGGAAATATCACATTTACATAATTTTTACACCCTTTACTCAGTACTTTGTTGAAGCACCTTTGGCAGCGATTACAGCCTCAAGTCTTCTTGGGTATGATGCTACAAGCATGGCACACCTGTATTTGGGGAGTTTCGACCCATTCTTCTCTGCAGATCCTCTCAAGCTCTGTCAGGTTGGATGGGGAGCGTCGCTGCACAGCTATTTTCAGGTCTCTCCAGAGATGTTCGATCGGGTTCAAGTCCGGGCTCTTGCTGGGCCACTCAAGGACATTCAGATATTTGCTTTGAAGCCACTCCTGCTTTGTCTTGGCTGTGTGCTTAGTGTCGTTGTCCTGTTGGAAGTTGAACCTTCGCCCCAGTCTGAGGTCCTGAGCGCTCTGGAGCAGGTTTTCATCAAGGATCTCTCTGTACTTTGCTCCATTCATCTTTCCCTCGATCCCGACTAGTCTCCCAGTCCCTGCCACTGAAAAACATCCCCACAGCATGATGCTGCCACCACCATGCTTCACCGTAGGAATGGTGCCAGGTTTCCTCCAGATGTGACGCTTGGCATTCAGGCCAAAAAGTTCAATCTTGGTTTCATCAGACCAGAGAATATTGTTTCTCATGGTCTGAGAGTCCATTTAGCAAACCCCAAGCAGGATATCTTGTGCCTTTTACTGAGAAGTGGCTTCCGTCTGGCCACTGTACCATAAAGGCCTGATTGGTGGAGTGCTGCATAGATGGTTGTCCTTCTGGAAGGTTCTCCCATCTCCACAGAGGAACTCTGGAGCTCTGTCAGAGTGACCATCGGGTTCTTGGTCACCTCCCTGACCAAGGCCCTTCTCCCCGGTTGCTCAGTCAGGCCGGGCGGCCAGCTCAAGGAAGAGTCTTGGTTCCAAACTTCTTCCATTTAAGAATGATGGAGGCCAATGTGTTCTTGGGGACCTTCAATGCTGCAGAAATGTTTTGGTACTCTTCCCCAGATCTGTGCCTCGACACAATCCTGTCTCGGAGCTCTACAGACAATTCCTTTGACCTTATGGCTTGGTTTTTGCTCTGACATGCACTGTCAACTGTGGGTCCTTATATAGACAGGTGTGTGCCTTTCCAAATCATGTCCAATCAATTGAGTTTACCACAGGTGGACTCCAATCATGCTGTAGAAACATCTCACGGATGTGGAAGCAGGATGCACCTGAGCTCAATTTCGAGTCTCAGAGCAAAGGGTCTGAATACTTATGTAAATAAGGTATTTCTGTTTTTTATTTTTATACATTTGCAAACATTTCTAAAAACCTGTTTTCACTTTGGGGTTATGGGGTATTGTGTGTAGATTGATGAGGGAAAAAAAATAATTTAATCAATTTTAGAAAAGGCTGTAACGTAACAAAATGTGAAGAAAGGGAAGGGGTCTGAATACTTTCCGAATGCACTGAGTGTGCAAAACATTAGGAACTCTTTCCATGACATAGACTGACCAGGTGAATCCAGATGAAAGCTATGATCCCTTATTGATGTCACTTGTTAAATCCACTACAATCAGTGTAGATGAAGGGGAGGAGACAGGTTAAAGAATGAGATTTAAGCCAATTGAGCCATAGATTGTGTATGTGTGCCACTCAGAAGGTGAATGGACAAGACAAAAAATGTAAGTGGCTTTGAATGGGGTATGGTAGTAGGGGCCAGGCGCACCGGTTTGAGTGTGTCACAAACTGCATTGCTGCTGGGTTTTTCACGCTCAACAGTTTCCCGTGTGTATCAAGAATGGCCCACCACCCAAAGGACATCCAGCCAACCTGACACAACTGTGGGAAGCATTGGAGTCAACATGGGTCAGAATCCCTGTGCAACGCTTTTGACACCTTGTGGAGTCCATGCCCTGATGAATTAAGGCTGTTCTGAGGGCAAAAGGGGGTGCAACTCAATATTAGGAAGGTGTTCTTAATGTTTTGTACACTCAGTGTATGTCGTGTTTATATAGGTAATGCTACTCTCTCTCTCTCTCTCTCTCTCTCTCTTTCTGTCTGTCTGTTCCCTTCCCTCTCTCTCCATCTCTCAGTCTTGCGTTCTAGCGTTCCGCTGAATTATTCAGTTTTGATGGCAGGCTGGTACTGTATGTGTTTATTTCAGTGTGTAAATGTGTTTGTGAGTGTATGTGTGTGTATGTATATGTGTGTGTTTGAGTATGTGTGTGTCTGTGTACGTGTATTTGTGGGGGGGTGGAGCAATGCTATTTTTGGGAGCCGGGTGCGGAGTGCGGAGAAAGAGAAGGAAAAGGACAAAGAGGGAGAGCAAGAGAGAGAGAATTAACGAGAGAGAGAAAAATAGAGAGAGAGCGTTGTTGATGGATGGATATTTCATGCTGGTGTTCTTTAGTCACATGCTCCTGCTGCTACCAGACCAACCTGCTCTCTGTGCAGACACCTGCCTCCACCTGCAGTACACACACACACACACACGCACACACACACGCACACACACACGCACACACACACGCACACACACGCACGAACGCACACACACAGCATAACAAACGTGACAGTGACAAGTATGACACAGAGGCATGAGACATATGGGCTAGAGAGGGCCAGAGTGAGGCTAGGTGCTGGAGGGACAGATACAGCCACAGAGGCTGAGCATATCTAAACTGAGGCTAGAGGCAGAGGCTATTATATAATTTACAGCTGGAGACTAATACTATTTTTCACTATCATATAGAACTTGATGTAGTGATGCTAGTGTGCATGGGACATTATATAATGTCAGCATACATGCAGCATACTATACTGTGCCTTTATTTGACCAGAAAACCCCTAGATTAATCTTTGTCCAAATGGCTTTCTCTCCAAGTCTCTTTATAGCCAGGTGAAATGACTGGTTCGGTTGTTGTTCTTCCATTTGCATCCCAGTCTCTCCTTTTGCCGTTCTGTCAAATCAATCCAAAGCTTTGCATTGTGTAAGGAGAAGAGATGAGGAAAGAAGACCATTTCAGGCTATCGAGTCCCAGCCATTCCATGTGTATTACATAACTGAGGATGGAGAGAGAAAGGGAGAGAGGAGAGAGGGAAAGAGGGATGTGACAGGGAAAAGGGGGAGGTAAAATGAGGTAAATTATGACCCCAGCCTCTGTTCATCTGTCAGTGTAGCTAGTGACAGGAGACAAGATGGATGAGGCTGTAGGGTTAGCACACACAGTACATGGAAGCGCACACACGCTCATACACATGCACATCCACACACGTGTGTACACACACAAACACACATATGCACGCATGCATGCACAAACACAACACGTGTGCAGAGCACATACATTCATCCCACAGAAGCTCATAGGAACATACATATATGGAGAGACATGAAAAAGAGTTGTGGGTATTTGGGCCATTTAGCTTTGTGTTAGTTGTTTATACATGACCTGCAGGCTTGGTTTGTTCTGTTAATAGAGGAGCAGCTTGGGTATGGCTATTGGCTATGTTTATGTGGGGGAAGACGGAAGAGAGGCATTTAGTGTACTGTGTGTGTGTGTATGTGTGTGTGTGTGTGTGTGTGTGTGTGTGTGTGTGTGTGTGTGTGTGTGTGTGTGTGTGTGTGTGTGTGTGTGTGCGTGCGTGCGTGCGTGTGTGTGTGCATGTGTTGGAGGTGGGGTATTGGCAATGTGTGTGTAGATAGTTTTTGTGTGTGTTTGGGGAGGAAATAGCGCAGATGGTAGTATTGGCTGTAGTGTGTGTGTGTGCGTGTGTGTGTGTGTGTGCGTGCATGCATGCGTTGAGGGTGGGCTATTGGCAATGTGTGTGTAGATCGTTTTTGTGTGTGTTTGGGGAGGAAATGGCGCAGATGGTAGAATTGGCTGTAGTGTGTGTACTTGCATTTGTTTGAACATGCAATTGCATTTGTACTTGTGTGTGTCACATTGGCCACATGAAGTGGCAGTAGCGCAAGCAGCAGTGTCAGCTTCCCCCTCCCCCATCCTTTCTGAATGGAACAACGTCATCATCGTCTACTGAGACAAGATGGTGTCTGTGTGTGGAGGGAGAGACAGGGTGGTCTAATGTGCTGCTATTACTCATTGCCAATCGGATGACATTTAATGAGCGTGAGAGTGGGCCAAGTCTGCATGTACAGTGGGGACAAAAAGTATTTAGTCAGCCACCAATTGTGCAAGTTCTCCCACTTAAAAAGATGAGAGAGGCCTGTAATTTTCATCATAGGTACACGTCAACTATGACAGACAAATTGAGGAAAAAAAATCCAGAAAATCACATTGTAGGATTTTTAATGAATTTATTTGCAAATTATGGTGGAAAATAAGTATTTGGTCACCTACAAACAAGCAAGATTTCTGGCTCTCACAGACCTGTAACTTCTTCTTTAAGAGGCTCATCTGTCCTCCACTCGTTACCTGTATTAATGGCACCTGTTTGAACTTGTTATCAGTATAAAAGACACCTGTCCACAACCTCAAACAGTCACACTCCAAACTCCACTATGGCCAAGACCAAAGAGCTGTCAAAGGACACCAGAAACAAAATTGTAGACCTGCACCAGGCTGGGAAGACTGAATCTGCAATAGGTGAGCAGCTTGGTTTGAAGAAATCAACTGTGGGAGCAATTATTAGGAAATGGAAGACATACAAGACCACTGATAATCTCCCTCGATCTGGGGCTCCACGCAAGATCTCACCCCGTGGGGTCAAAATGATCACAAGAACGGTGAGCAAAAATCCCAGAACCACACAGGGGAACCTAGTGAATGACCTGCAGAGAGCTGGGACCAAAGTAACAAAGCCTACCATCAGTAACACACTACGCCGCCAGGGACTCAAATCCTGCAGTGCCAGACGTGTCCCCCTGCTTAAACCAGTACATGTCCAGGCCCGTCTGAAGTTTGCTAGAGTGCATTTGGATGATCCAGAAGAGGATTGGGAGAATATCATATGGTCAGATGAAACCAAAATATAACTTTTTGGTAAAAACTCAACTCGTCGTGTTTGGAGGACAAAGAATGCTGAGTTGCATCCAAAGAACACCATACCTACTGTGAAGCATGGGGGTGGAAACATCATGCTTTGGGGCTGTTTTTCTGAAAAGGGACCAGGACGACTGATCCGTGTAAAGGAAAGAATGAATGGGGCCATGTATCGTGAGATTTTGAGTGAAAACCTCCTTTCATCAGCAAGGGCATTGAAGATGAAACGTGGCTGGGTCTTTCAGCATGACAATGATCCCAAACACACCGCCCGGGCAACGAAGGAGTGGCTTCGTAAGAAGCATTTCAAGGTCCTGGAGTGGCCTAGCCAGTCTCCAGATCTCAACCCCATAGAAAATCTTTGGAGGGAGTTGAAAGTCCGTGTTGCCCAGCGACAGCCCCAAAACATCACTGCTCTAGAGGAGATCTGCATGGAGGAATGGGCCAAAATACCAGCAACAGTGTGTGAAAACATTGTGAAGACTTACAGAAAACGTTTGACCTGTGTCATTGACAACAAAGGGTATATAACAAAGTATTGAGAAACTTTTGTTATTGACCAAATACTTATTTTCCACCATAATTTGCTAATAAATTCATTAAAAATCATACAATGTGATTTTCTGGATTTTTTCCCCTCATTTTGTCTGTCATAGTTGACGTCTACCTATGATGAAAATTACAGGCCTCTCTCATCTTTTTAAGTGGGAGAACTTACACAATTGGTGGCTGACTAAATACTTTTTTCCCCACTGTATGATCGACATGTGTAGTGTGTGTGTGTGTGTGTGTGAGACACATATTGGGTGTGTGTGCATGAGTGTGTGTGTGTGTGTGCTCTGCTGCTGGTAACCTACTTTCCCCGAGCCCACTCACTGCTGAGGAGGAGAAACACTGCAATCCTTTCACACCCCTCCTTTATCCCTCTCTTCTCTTGTTTCTCCACTGCCTCTGCTGCTTCTTGCAGCTTACTTCTATTTTTCACTAATTTCCTTCTCTGGTTTTCAGACCATGATCCTCTTTCTTTCGTTCTACCTCTTTTCAGTCATTTTTGCACCCTCAAGACTGCCAACTTTCTCTCTTTATCTCTCTCTTTCTCTCTCTCTCTCTCTCTCTCTCTCTCTCTCTCTCTCTCTCTCTCTCTCTCTCTCTCTCTCTCTCCAATTTTCTCTTCTTCTCCCATTCTCTCTCTCTCTCTCTCTCTCTTCTCTCTCTCTCTCTCTCTCTCTCTCTCTCTCGCTCTCTCTCTGTAGGGATAGAGTGAAAGAAGGGTAGTGAATGGAAACACAGAGAGTGGCTGAAGGTGAAATGGGTGGAATCGAGAGAGAGAGAGAGAGAGAGAGAGAGAGAGAGAGAGAGAGAGAGAGAGAGAGAGAGAGAGAGAAAGAGAGAGAGAGAGAGAGAGAGAGAGAGAGAGAGAGAGGAAAAAAAAAAAAGGACTTCATGAGGTTGTGGGGAGATGGGGGGAGAGAAAGGCTAGTGCACTATGCCTTTGTGTGTATGTGGGGGTTTCTTGCTAACCAAATTATCTGCTATCAGACTCCCTCCCTCCCTTTCCCTGTAGATATGTGTGATACGTTTGTAGAGTTGTTGCTATAGCTGTTTGTGTCTAGCAGTCGGTGTTACATATAAGATATATAAGCTATAATAAAGGAAAGGGTGTGTGTTATGTTGCTGACTGTAGCTCAGTGAAGCAGTGGCAGCCAACAGCAGCTCCAGTATGAGGAGCTCCACTGTTTGCTCACTCTTCTCTCCTGGCAGGACAACTGTCTCTGATCTCCCATCATCCCCATTACACGCACACACGCAAGCACACACGCACCAACACACACACACACACACACACACACACATGCACACACACACACACACACGCACACAAAGACATGCACATACACACAGGTAAACCTTCATGGACACACATAGACGCGCAAGTGTGCGCACACGCATTCACACAGACATACATGCAAGCACACGCACACACACACACACACACACACACACATCATCATCACTCCACACCATAAAGCTAAGGGAGTGAAGGAGTAGGGTGGAGAGAGAGACAAAGAGACTGAGAGACTGAGAGACTGAGAGACTGAGAGACTGAGAGACTGAGAGACTGAGAGACTGAGAGACAGAGAGACAGACTGAGAGACTGAGAGACTGAGAGACTGAGAGACCGAGAGAGAGAGTGAGTGACTGAGAGAGAGAGAGACTGAGAGACTGAGAGAGAGACTTAGAGACAGAGAGACTGAGAGAAAGAGAGAGAGAGGGACTGAGAGAGAGAGAGACTGATAGACTGAGAGAGAGAGAGACTGAGAGACAGGGATTGCAACATCCACCCCCTCCTTTTCTCTCTCTCTCTCTCCCTTTGTCTTCCCTTGCTTTTAACTCTGTCATGTTGCTATATATAGCGTGGTGAGGAGGGAGGAAGGAGAGATTCATAATTGAAGGTTCTTGGCAGCATGGATCAGAGCACTGGCCACATTAATAAGCAGAGTGTGTGTGTGCAACACAACACCAGCACAAAAAGTGCAGACTGGGAACTTGACACAC